>NC_041019.1:33508330-33808330 GCF_004193775.1 Glycine soja
AATTCCTTTGATAGCCCTTTTGAGCCTTGTTTCCCTTTCCTTGTTTTGAAGCTCACTACAAGCCTTAAATGAAAAACCATGATATCACCATATCCTTAAGGAATTTTGGAGCTTTGGAATTGTTTTGGGAATAAGTGTGGGGGGTTTTGTTTCATAGGATAACTTGTTTTGTTGGCTATGCTTCATGATGTATTTTGGGCCATACCTGATGTACATTGTATATTGGTTAAATGTTGGACATGCTGAATGAAATGTTGTTTCTCAAAGGCTATAGAGTAAAAAAAAATTGAAAAAGAAAAAGAAAAGCAATAAAGTTTAGGGAATAAGATCTTAAATGACAAAAGAATGATGAAACTCTTGGTTCTACTCTTTATGTTTAAATTTTATCTTTACTTCTTTTTTTTTCTTAATATGAACTTATTCCCCATTGCTCCTCTATTCCTTTGGGATTTAGCCACTTATTCCATATTTTTCCATACCTTGTCCTTGGCCCCATTACAACCTTAAAAGACCTTTTGATCCTCATGTGCTTCTGTTTATGGGTTGATTGTCAATTTTAGAATCTTGCCAAGTTTATGTGGTGTTTGTTTTCATGGGTGCTTGGAGGGTAAATAGTAGCCTAGACACTTGAGAGATAGAGTGTATATCTTTTGAGGCTTTATCACTTTTCATTCTTGAGCTGATTAACTATTTTACCATGGTTGGGTTGCTTGGATGATTTTCATGAATGTCTTGACTTTTTGGATCTCTCTATGTTACATGTTACCCATTCCTTTCATTCCTTAATGTTCATTGAGAAATATGTGAATTTTTTCGTTTGTCTCTCTTTGATACCCTTGGATTTTGTTCTTTGTTTCATTTTGCCCAGGAGTGCAAAAGGCTAAGTCTGGGGGGTTTTGATGTGCCATCATTTTCTTCTATTTTCTAAACCCTTTTTGCACCATTTTAATTACTGATTGGTCTTAATTGTAAATTAATTAGGTAGTTTTATTATTTGGGTTCATTTAGCTAATTTGATGTTTTTAATCTAATTTCAGGAATTAATGAAACATTGGGCTTAATCCGGATTTTGGTTGTAGACTTGAAAAGGGCAAATAAAGCAGTGCTTACCTTAGTTAATTTCTAATTAGGAAATTTCGCAATTTTATTTTATGTTTTTCAGTGTTTATTTCGTTTTAGGCCAGAGTATTGTAATAGGGCCTAGTGACTTTGAGTGACTCTTTTTAAATAGCAGCCTTGGGATTCGTGCAAGGCTATTCTGTTATGCTATTCATTATTCAGAGCTTTTGTTTTAGGGTTTTACGTTTTCTGCTTTGATGCTACTGGTCACGTAATGCAATTTTACATTTTCTGCTTCTAATTACAATTTCGTTCTTGTTTCTTCTTCTACTTTCATTTACGTTTCTGTTTTCATTTTCGTTTCTGTCCCATTTACGTTTCTGTTCATTTACGTTTCTGCTTCATGTTTCATTTATGTTTTCTGTTTGAATCTATGGAAGGCTAAATATTCTGGTGTAGTTTCCTTTTGAGGACGAAGCCCAACTCTCTTTGAGGTTTCGTTTATAATGTGGTTTCCTGGCAGTTTTCCCTTCACCAGTTAACCCAAATTCGTGAACATTAATCAGTGCACACTTCGTGTTTGATTAATTGCCTCTGAGCCTAACTTGTGTTCATGCTTAATGGACGAAGGGCTAACTGGTGTATGTGGTGCCTAATCACGTATTGACAACCCTAAGTTGATTTTCGCTTAGTAAATTGAAATAGGGTTGGATTAAGTGGTTAACTGTTAGGGACAAATTCTCCATGACCCAGGATAAGAGAATGGCTTTTGAATCAGAGGAAACAACCCGTTTTTAATATTAGTAGTTTCATATTCCAGTTTACTTATTATGCTCTTTAATCACAAAACAAACAAACCCCCCCAATCGTTACTGTTACTGCGCAAGTATATTATGAACATTTGGTTTGTCATTGCTCGTTGGGAAACGACCTAGGATCACTTCCTAGTTACTGCATTTTCATGTTTATTTGATTCGGGTACGGCCTCGATCAATACTTCCTAAGCCTTTCGAACAACTTCCGCAAATTGACAAGGTGTTCCTCCTCAGTTTTTGACTTGGCGATCATGTCGTCTACATAGACTTCGATTTCTCGGTGCATCATGTCGTGGAACAAAGCCACCATAGCCCATTGATAGGTTGCCCCGGTGTTCTTGAGCCCAAAGGACATCACTTTATAGCAGAACGTCCCCCACAGGGTGACGAAGGTGGTCTTTACCATATCCTCTGGCACCATCTTTATCTGATTGTAGCCGAAGAAACCATCCATGAAGGAAAACAAAGAGAAATTGGTCGTATTATCCACGAGGACATCGATGTGCGGCAGAGGGAAATTGTCTTTGGGACTGGCTTGATTTAGGTCCCAATAGTCCACACACATTCGTACCTTGCCATCCTTCTTAGGGACTGGTACAATGTTGGCAACCCATTCCGGGTACCGAGCGACAGCCAGAAAGCCAGCGTCAAATTATTTCTTTACTTCTTTTATTTTAAGGGACGTCTCGGGCTTCATCCTCCTCAGTTTTTGTTTTATTGGGGAACACTCAGGATTTAGAGGTAATCTTTGTTGTACGATGTCAGAACTCAAACCGGGCATATCTTGGTACGACCAGGCAAAGATGTCTTGGTAGTCTTTTAGCAGGGGCCATTAATTCTTTACGGACGGGTATGGTCATACCCGTGCCTACTTTTACTTCCTTTTTCCCACTGCCGGTTCCTAAGTCTACGAGTTCTGTCTCTTCTTGATGCGGCCTCATCTCTCGGTCCTCCTGAGCGATTATCCTCTCCAACTCTGGGGGAAGCCCTACATCCTTGTCCTCTTCATTCTCCGTCCGACTTGCTTCTTGCTCGAAATCGACGGTTGGGTCCCCGATATTAGTACTTTTGCGGGACTCGTCGTCAGATCTGTATCGTTTTAAGTGTAACAAGGAAATAAACATGCAAATGAATGAGAATGGGTAGAGGCACAGGAACAGACGAAGAAAGATCTTTATATTATAACTTCAAGAACAAAAAACATAATGTCTTAACAAAAGAAAACTCTAAAGTCTAGGCCCAACCGTAGAGTTTTAAAGCTACAAAAGGTTACATTAGGCTTGTTGCGTAAACGTCTGGGCATTCCTCCACCCGCCAATTTCCTAGTTGGAAACCGGGAGGGCATGGCCGTACCAAATCCGATCTCCTTAGGGAGTAATCATCACATATCGCGGTGACTTGACCTTCGCGTCTTAAACCCGCACTTATGAAGCTCGTACTAATGTGGCACGGCGGGGCCTCTTTGGCTCGCTGTCCCAACCGCAGGCCCTGGCCTTTGTTCTTCCTTTCTGAGATATTTTTCCTTATGTCAGCCTGCATAGGTTTATAGCCTAACCTAAACTTCCCGCGGTTTCTTCTGGTCGCACCAGGCTGGTCCTACCACCGTTGTTCTTACCCAAACCCATTCCTGGCTTGTAGTCGTGCCCCAGCATCACCTGGGCCACCATCATTGCCGCATCGGACAGGCGGGGCGGCCTAGAGAGGGAATCTATGGAAGCGATGCTTACTATAGACAAAGGATCAAGCCGATGTTTTGATGATGCCAAAAGATCACTTGCGCCTCAAAGCTTTATTCAAGACAAAGCAATTAAAGATATTCAAGATGGATGATCAAGACAGTCAATAGAGTCTTAGAAAGGGTATATTAAATAGGAAGGGAATTCCAATTGAAGTAGCAAAAGGTTTGGCCAAGAAAATTAAGTTAAAAAGTCTCTTACAAGAAATTTACTCTCTGGTAATCGATTACCAGAGGATGTAATCGATTACCAGTGGCCAAAACTGATTTACAACAACTATTAAAATTTGAATTCAAAATTTGCCTTGTGTAATCGATTACACATATATGGTAATCGATTACCAGCAGTTTCTGAACGTTTTAATTCAAATTTTAAAGCTTGTAATCGATTACCAGAGCAGATTTTCAGAAAATATTCTCAACAGTCACATCTTTTTATGTGGTTCTTGAATGGCTATCAAAGGCCTATATATATGTGACTTGAGACACGAATTTGCTAAGAGTTTTTCAGAACAAAAAGGTCTTATCCTCTTATAAAGCAAAATCGTTTTATCCTCTTACAAATTCCTTGGCTAAATAACTTGTGATTCAATAAGGAATTATTTGAGTGCTCAAATTGTTCAATCTATCTCTTTCAAGAGAGATTTCTTCTTTTCTTCTTCTTCATTCTGAAAAGGGATTAAGAGACCGAGGGTCTCTTGTTGTGAAAGAATTCTAAACACAAAGGAAGGGTTGTCCTTGTGTGTTTAGAACTTGTAAAAGGAATTTACAAGATAGTGGAACTCTCAAGCGGGTTGCTTGGGGACTGGACGTAGGCACAAGGGTGTGGCCGAACCAGTATAAATCTGAGTTTGCATTTTCTCTTCCCTTAAACTCCTTTATTTATTATTGTTTTATATTCATATTCAAATTGTTCTATTTGAATCAATATTTAAGAAATTCCTTATTAAGGGAATTTATAACTGGAATAGAAAGATAAATAGAATTTTTAATTGGGGAAATAAGTTGTAATATCTTAATTCAACCCCCCCCCCCCTTCTTAAGATATCTGAGGCCACTTGTCCAACAAGTGGTATCAGAGCTTCATTCTTGTATAAAGTTTAGAAGCTTCAAGAATTATGGCCTCATCAAACTACTTGTTTCCAAAGGGAAATTCTATAAACAGACCTCCCATCTTTAATGGAGTGGGTTACCACTACTGGAAAACCCGCATGCAAATCTTTATAGAGGCAATAGATTTAAATATTTGGGAAGCCATAGAACAAGGACCTTATGTTCCCTCTATAATAGCCGGAAGTGCAACAATAGAAAAACCTAGAGCAGATTGGACTGAGGAAGAAAGAAGATTAGTACAATATAATTTAAAGGCCAAAAATATTATTACATCTGCCTTAGGAATAGATGAATACTTTAGGGTTTCAAATTGTAAAAGTGCTAAGGATATGTGGGATACACTACAAGTAACACATGAAGGCACAACATATGTTAAAAGATCTAGGATAAACACTTTAACTCGTGAATATGAACTTTTTAGGATGAATGTAAATGAAAGTATACAAGACATGGAAAAGAGGTTCACACACATAGTTAATCATCTTGTATCTCTAGGAAAAACTTTTCAAAATGAAGATCTAGTAAATAAAGTCTTAAGATGTCTTAATAGAGAATGGCAACCAAAAGTAACAGCCATCACAGAATCTCAAGATCTATCTAGTATGTCTCTTGCTACATTATTTGGAAAATTGCAGGAGCATGAAATGGAATTACTAAGATTCAATCAGCATGAAGAAACTGATAAGAAGAAGAAGGGAATCGCTCTTAAAGCTTCATCTGCAATCCAAGAAGACAGTGATAAAGAAGATTCAATTGACTTGGATAATGATGAAGATATTAGTCTGTTTGTAAAAAGATTCAACAAGTTCCTGAGAGTCAGAGGAAATCAAAAGCGACCCAATTTTAAACCTAAAAGAAGGACAGAAACTTCATCCTCTACACTAAAATGCTTTGAGTGCAATCAACCTGGACATCTGAGGGTTGATTGTCCCATCTTCAAGAAAAAGATGGAGAAGTCTGAAAAGAAAAATATTAATGAAAAGAAATTGAAGAAAGCATACATTACATGGGATGAAAACGATATGGAATCTTCTGAAGATTCAGAAAATGAAGAAATAAACCTCTACCTTATGGCAAAAAGTTATGAAAGTGATGAAGAGGTAACATCTTCAAATAATTTATCTATTTCTTTTGATGAATTGCAAGATGCATTTGCTGATTTGCATAAAGAGTCAATTAAACTTGCAAAGTTAGTTTCATCTTCAAAGAAAAATATTTCAAATTTAGAAAATGAAATTTTAAAATTAAACAAAGAATTAGATCATCTTAGAAATGAAGTCTCTATTTCTAAACCAAATGAAAAAGTTCATATCTCTACTATTTCTGACAAGAAAATGTCAGATTCTTGTAGTTGTTGTGAAAAGTATGAAAAAGAAATCAAAGAGTTGAAAAACTCACTTGCAAAATTTTCTTATAGTAAAAATAATTTAGATGTCATGTTAGGAAAACAAAGACATGTCTCTTATAAGGCTGGACTAGGATATAAATCTGAAAAACAACAGAAATTTCATAAAAACTTCTCTACCTCCACACAAAAATATAATTCTAGTTCTATCACATGTTTTTACTGTGGAAGAAAAGGGCATGGCACATCTACATGCTATTTTAGAAGAAATTGTAACAATATTAAAATGATTTGGGTCCCAAAAGGATCCTTTATACATACTAACACACAAGGACCCAATAAAGTTTGGGTACCTAAGTCACAACCTTGATTTTGTAGGAACCCTTGAGGAAAAAGTGGTACATAGATAGCGGATGCTCAAAACATATGACGGGAGACACATCAAAATTCACACATATCTCTCCTAAGAAAAGCGGACATGTAACTTATGGTGACAACAACAAAGGTAGAATTCTTGGAGTTGGAAAAATAGGTACAAATTCTTCAACCTCCATTGAAAATGTTCAACTTGTTGAAGGTCTTAAACATAGTCTACTTAGTGTGATTCAATTATGTGACAAAGGCTATCTGGTATCATTTGATTCTCAAAAGTGTGTCATTGATCATAAACATGATATGAATATAAAGCATATAGAGTTTAGAGTCAACAATGTTTACATGATAGACTTAAGTCAAAAACTAGATAATAATCAATGTTTTCTTAGTAAACATGATGATCCATGGTTGTGGCATAAACGGATTGCACATATAAACATGGAACACTTAAATAGATTAATATCAAAAGATTTAGTTGTTGGTTTGCCAAAACTAAGATTTGAAAAAGATAGGCTATCCGATGCATGTCAAAAGGGAAAACAAACTAGAGTTTCTTTCAAATCTAAAAACATTGTTTCAACTACTCAACCCTTACAATTACTTCATATGGATTTGTTTGGTCCTTCCAGAATCATGAGTTTTGGAGGAAGTTACTATGCTCTTGTTATAGTTGATGATTATTCTAGATACACATGGACTCTTTTTATCACTCATAAGAATGATGCATTTCAAGCATTCAAAAATCATTCAAAATAAGCAAAATCTAAAGATTATATCTATTAGGAGTGATCATGGGGGTGAGTTTGAAAATAAAGAATTTGAATTATTTTGTGATAAGCATGGGATTGAGCATAACTTTTCTGCACCAAGAACCCCTCAACAAAATGGTGTTGTTGAAAGGAAAAATAGATCTTTGGAAGAGATTGCTAGAACTTTATTAAATGATACTCCTCTTCCAAAATACTTTTGGGCTGAAGCCGTTAACATTGCATGCTACATTTTAAATAGGGCTTTAATAAGACCCATTTTAAAGAAAACTCCATATGAATTGTTCAGTGGCAGAAAACCAAACATCTCACATCTTCATATCTTTGGTTGTAAATGTTTTGTATTGAATAATGGAAAAGATAACTTAGGAAAATTTGATGCTAAGTCAGATGAAGGTATTTTCCTTGGATATTCTCTGCATAGTAAAGCCTATAGAATATATAATAAAAGAACAATGACAATTGAAGAGTCTATACATGTTTCCTTTGATGAGTCTAATGCCATTCTTCCAAGGAAGGATTTTTTAGATGATATTTCAGATTCCTTAGAAGATACACATATTCATGGAAATGACTCTAAAGAAAAAGATGAAGGAAGCAATGAAGATTCTCAAGATAATGGAGTTAGACAAATAATGAACTTCCAAGAGAATGGAAAGCCTCAAGAGATCATCCCTTCGACAACATTATTGGTGATATATCAAAAGGGGTAACAACTAGACATTCTCTTAAAGATTTATGCAATAATATGGCTTTTGTATCTATGATTGAAACTAAAAATATAAAAGAAGCCATAGTAGATGATAACTGGATAATTTCCATGCAAGAATAAATGAATCAATTTGAAAGAAATAATGTGTGGAAACTAGTAGAAAAACCTGAAAATTATCCTATCATAGGAACAAAATGGGTTTTTAGAAATAAATTAGATGACCATGGCATAATTATTAGAAATAAGGCTAGGTTAATAGCAAAAGGGTATAATCAAGAAGAGGGAATAGACTATGAAGAAACATATGCTCCAGTTGCAAGATTAGAAGCCATTAGAATGCTCTTAGTATATGCATCCATAATGAATTTTAAGCTCTATCAAATGGATGTTAAAAGTGCTTTTCTAAATGGTTTAATTCAAGAAGAAGTATATGTTGAACAACCCCCAGGCTTTGAAATCCCGGATAAACCAAATCATGTTTATAAATTGCAAAAGGCTCTTTATGGTTTGAAACAAGCCCCTAGGGCGTGGTATGAACATTTAAGTAATTTTCTCCTAGAAAAAGAATTTTCTAGAGGAAAAGTGGATACCACATTGTTCATAAAGAGAAAGCATAATGATATTTTGTTGGTTCAAATATATGTTGATGATATAATTTTTGGATCTACTAATGATTCATTGTGCAAGGAGTTTTCCCTTGATTTGCAAAGTGAATTTGAAATGTCAATGATGGGAGAACTAAAGTACTTCCTGGGATTACAAATCAAGCAAACTCAAGAAGGTATATTCATCAATCAATCCAAGTACTGCAAGGAATTGATCAAAAGATTTGGGATGGAAAGTGCAAGACACATGGCTACACCGATGAGCACTAGTTGTTACCTAGATAAAGATGAATCTGGTCAATCTATAGACATGAAACAATATCGAGGTATGATTGAATTTCTTCTCTATTTATCTGCTAGTAGACCTGATATTATGTTTAGTGTATGCATGTGTGCTAGGTTTCAATCCAACTCCAAACAATCACATTTGAGTGCAATTAAGAGAATCATGAGATATCTATTAGGTACAATAAATTTAGGATTATGGTATCCTAAGAACTCAACATGTAACTTAATAGGATATTCTGATTCTGAATTTGCCGGATCTAAAACTGATAGAAAAAGCACAAGTGGAACTTGTCAATTCATTGGATCTGCTCTTGTCTCCTGGCATAGTAAGAAACAAAACAGTGTTGCTTTATCCACTGCTGAAGCGGAATATATTTATGCCGGTAGTTGTTGTGCACATATTTTATGGATGAAGCAACAATTATCTGATTATGGTATTCTTCTTGATCGAATACCTATTAGGTGTGATAACACTAGTGCCATAAATCTATCCAAAAACCCTGTACAACATTCTAGAACGAAACATATAGAAATTAGGCACCATTTTCTAAGAGACCATTTTCTAAAGGGAGATTGTTTGCTAGAGTTTGTTGATACAAAGAATCAGCTTGCTGATATCTTTACAAAACCTCTCCCAAAGGATATTTTCTTTTCAATAAGAAGAGAATTAGGACTTTTAGATCTTAGTGATTTGGATAGGTAAAGTTTTATGATTGATTGATTAATTTACTCTTATGATTGATTGTTTATATGTTACTTTGATTGATTTTGTTTAATTCTTGTTATTATGATAGAATTTATGTATTCCTATGTGTTTTATAGTTGAATAATTGATTTAAGTGCATTAGTAGTGATGATTAATCATATTAGATGTGTTTAGAATAGACATAGATATTTTTTTTAAGAAACTAGCCTAAGTTATGTTCTGGTAATCGATTACCATCCATTGTAATCGATTACATAAGAACAGACAGCCTGCAATCGATTACAACATCCTGTAATCGATTACCAGAAGGCTCATTACTCCTGTAATCGATTACCAAGCCTTGTAATCGATTACAATTCGTCCTCATCTATAAATATTCACGAAATTAGAGCTGTTGCGCAGCCACAACCTCCTTTCACGTCTTCTCCATACCTAAAACTTCAAATCTTCGAATCTCACTCAATTCCTCACCAAATCACGTCCCGTAAAGCCCAATCTTCCTCTTTTTCACTCCTTTTTCACTTCCACCGATTAAAATCCACTAAAACTTCATCAAATGGCAAAGCCAACGAAGAAGAGAAAGGGATCATCCTCCACCGCTGCTGCTGCTGCCCATCGCCGCCACGGACCATCTGAAGCATCCACAACACCTATTCATCCATCTTTATCATCTCCAAGATCATCCACATTGTTTTCTTCCGATGATCAGCGTCTACGGTACCTCTCTCAATTTTCTTCTAGGATCATCTTAGACCCTAAGTACCTAGATGTAGAGTTCTTTAATGATGAAACGTTTGATTGCTATCAAGTGTTTCAAAATTCTGGCCTTGTTGATTTCATGTCATTAAAACTGCCACATTATCCTGAACTTGTAAAGGTCTTCTACTGCAATTTGAAAATACAGGATGACATTATTTCCTCTAAGGTGCATGGTATTCCTATGATCATTGATCAGTCCTTATTCTTTTCTTTAACTCATTTACCCAGTCAAGGTGCACCTTTTGAGGGCACCATTGTTGATGATTGGAAATTTGATTTTTCCAGTCATTAGAATTTTGCTTCCTCGATCTTCAAATTTAGCACAAGCCTCTGAGGAGGATTTGATTCTGATGTGGGCTTTTCTCACCGGTCGTCAGATCGACTGGGCCCATTTGGTTCGGTACCGAATGCATAAGGCATTACGGGCCAATGCACCTCTACCTTATCCACAGTTGATAACTTTATTTATGTGTCATTTTCAAATTCTGCTTGATGATGAACCATTTGTTCAAGTCAAGCGTTCCTTTGCAATTGGTGTTGGTGTTGTGACTTCCTTTGGTTATCGTAAGGATCGAAATGGTCAATGGCTGAAGAAAGACGCACTCCCTCCTCAAGATGAGTGTACTCCTTCACCTCCTCCTCAGCGTGAAGTTTCAGCACTCCTGAATGAAGTCCTTACCGAATTACGAGGTCTTCGTTCTTATGTTGGTGAACGTTTCGACTCATTGGATACACGCTTTGTCGGCATGGATATTCGCCTCACACAAGTTGAAGAAGATGTCTCCTTCATCCGTACTTGCTTTGATCCACCACCACCGCCTCCATCATCCTCTTAGATTCATTGTTATTATTTTTATGACTAAGTCTTATTAGTAATTAAGTATTATTAGTACTTTGTTTTTATCGCCGTGTATTTGGCTTTTTGTTGCACTAGTTATCGTACTCTTGCACTATTATTATATTTCAGGACTTTGCATTGGTTGGTTATGACAATGTGTGGATTTCTTTTGGTTTAATGTTTGGCTTTGTTTGGATTTTGTTTGTATTGCTTAGTTCTTTTTGATGTTGCCAAAGGGGGAGAGAACTTGAGAGAGCTTGGGTCAGAAATCAATTAATAATTTATCATTAAGTAAAGTTAGGCATACATGCCAAAAGATAGGGGGAGTAAGGGTTGTGTGAACGTGCTATCATCTTGTATATAGTTTGTCTTGATTTCAGGGATTGTCATCATCAAAAAGGGGGAGATTGTAGACAAAGGATCAAGCCGATGTTTTGATGATGCAAAAAGATCACATGCGTCTCAAAGCTTTATTCAAGACAAAGCAATTAAAGATATTCAAGATGGATGATCAAGACAGTCTATAGAGTCTTAGAAAGGGTATATTAAATAGGAAGGGAATTACAATTGAAGTAGCAAAAGGTTTGGCCAAGAAAATTAAGTTAAAAAGTCTTTTACAAGAAATTTACTCTTTGGTAATCCATTACCAGAGGATATAATCGATTACCAGTGGCTAAAACTGATTTACAACAGCTATTAAAATTTGAATTCAAAATTTGCCCTGTGTAATCGATTACACATATATGGTAATCGATTACTAGCAGTTTCTGAACGTTTTAATTCAAATTTTAAAGCTTGTAATCGATTACACATATACTGTAATCGATTACCAGAGCAGATTTTCAGAAAATATTCTCAACAGTCACATCTTTTTATGTGGTTCTTGAATGGCTATCAAAGGCCTATATATATGTGACTTGAGACACGAATTTGTTAAGAGTTTTTCATAACAAAAAGGTCTTATCCTCTTATAAAGAAAAATTGTTTTATCCTCCTACAAATTCCTTGGCCAAATTACTTGTGATTCAATAAGGAATTATTTGAGTGCTCAAATTGTTCAATCTATCTCTTTCAAGAGAGATTTCTTCTTTTCTTCTTCTTCATTCTGAAAAGGGATTAAGAGACCGAGGGTCTCTTGTTGTGAAAGAATTCTAAACACAAAGGAAGGGTTGTCCTTGTGTGTTTAGAACTTGTAAAAGGAATTTACAAGATAGTGGAACTCTCAAGGGGGTGGCTTGGGGACTGGACGTAGGCACAAGGGTGTGGCCGAACCAGTATAAATCTAAGTTTGCATTTTCTCTTCCCTTAAACTCCTTTATTTATTATTGTTTTATATTCATATTCAAATTGTTCTATTTGAATCAATATTTAAGAAATTCATTATTAAGGGAATTTATAACTGGAATAGAAAGATAAATAGAATTTTTAATTGGGGAAATAAGTTGTAATATCTTAATTCAACCCCCCCCCTTCTTAAGATATCTGAGGCCACTTGTCCAACACTTACTACCTCAAAAGATTGGAAAGCCGTTTCCAATGACTCCTTCGCGGCTTCCACGTATGGCATAAAGGAAGGACAATTTACCAGGACATCTTCCTCACCTGATACTATGACCAAATGTCCTTCCACTACAAACTTCAGCTTTTGGTGGAGTGTGAAGGGGACGACTCCCACTGAGTGGATCCATGGACGTCCCAAAAGACAGTTGTAGGCCGGGTTGATATCCATCACTAGGAATGTAACCTGGCAGGTATGAGGCCCTATCCTACTGGGAGGTCGATCTCTCCCCTTACCTCTCGACGGCTGTCGTCGAAGGCACGGACCACCATGGAACTTGGCCTTAGATGGGAAGCGTTAAATGGCAATTTCTCCAATGTACTTTTGGGCATCACGTTCAGGCTTGAGCCATTGTCGATGAGTACTTTGTCCATAACATGTTCCCTGCATTTGACTAACACATGTAAAGCCTTGTTTTGTCCTCTCCCCTCGGCGGGGATTTCCTCTTTAGCGAAGGTGAGGTAGTTGTTGGTTGTGATGTTATTGACGATTCGCCCAAAGCCTTCTACAGAGATGTCTTGGGCTACGTGAGCTTCATTCAAGACCTTTACTAGAAAAGCTTGATGAGGCTCAGAGCTCATGAGCAGCTCTAGAAGAGAGACTCTAGCTGGGGTCTTGTTGAGTTGTTCAACGACTTTGAACTCGCTTTGTTGGAAAATGCGGAGGAACTCGCCGACCTCCTCGAGTGATACCTCTTTCTTGCCACAGCCTTCTGTTCCCTCGGAAAGATCCTTCGTCGAAACATCCTCGTCCGGTGCGGGGATCACTTTGACATTTTGTCCTTCGGTCATCCTTGCTTTCCCTTTAGTGTTTACGGGTTGTATCGGCAGGCTAGGGCGTGCGAACACACGACCGCTGTGGGTTATGCCGCTTAGCCCGGTGATATTGGTCACTTTGGCCGATAGTGAGCTGATGTTGGTAGCTTCTTTCTTCCTACCGCCCGGAGGGGCATACCTCCACGGAATTACACGACTGTTCTCGTATAGAAATGGAATAGATCTTCCGCCCGACACTGCCGAGGGGTGTTGAGGTCTTTGGGGAGTCGTGTCCCTAGTGAAGTGTATTACCAAGGGTTTAGGCTTTTTAGGTCCTTCTTCATTTGTCGACTGCATGTATACATGTTGTTCCTCCTCCCTCTCACTGCCGACCTCAAGCCAGCCTTGGTCTATCATCCGTTGTAATAGATCTCTTACTACCGAACATGTTTCCATGTCATGGAGTACACCCGAATGCATTAAGCAAGAATCTTCTCTATGCTCGCCACAAGGAATCATGCCCACCTTTGGCAAGGCTTTGTAGATAAACCTTCTAGGGGTCATTACGTCCTTCAAAAGCTTGGGCTTGTGTGACCTAATCACCTCGATGGCATTAACCGCCCCCCTCCATGATTGGCAAGCGGGTTTGTTTTTATGTTGGGTCCGTCCTCTTGAAAAGTCAACCACCCAGCCTCTATCAAGCTTTGGACCTTTCTTTTCAAGGCCAAGCACTGTTCGATAGAGTGGCCTGAGGTCCCTCCATGGTATGCGCAGGTCGCGCTAAGGTTATACCATTTTGGGAACGGAGATTGGAAGATCTTTCTCGGGACCACCACGACCAATTGGTTGGCGATGAGAGATGACAAGAGTTCCCCATATGTCATTGGGATCGGGGCCAAAATCTGTGCCTGCCTTGGCGACAAGTTCCTTGCCGTGTTTGCGCCAACGTGAGCGTTGTTGGCCAGGTGAGGCCGAGTCGAAGCCGGAGCCTGAAGAGCTCCCCCCTGTGGGAGTGTGGGCGCCCTTGGTTGGGTGAGTGTTGTATCGGAAGAGGCCTTGGCGCGAGCCGAAAAACTCGGGTGATGTTGTGCATATTGGTGGGTACCGTGGGGGGTTTGCAGTGGCTTGGGCCATGCAGGTGTTGAAGTGATGGTATAGGCATCTCCCTCTTTCTTCTTTGCCCCAGTGTCATACCCTAATTTCGTCCGGGGACCTTTGCTTGATGACATGCAACTTTTGTTTGGTCCTTGTAAGGTGCTTGGCACCCATCATTAGGCAATTTGTGAAATTCCGGGACGTGCCGGAAAACAAAAGAAAATATTGATGCACAATCCGTAAGGTTCCGTGACACACCGGAAATCAAATGGAAGCATCGTTGCACAATTAGTGAGGTTCTGTGACATTCCGTAAGTCAAAAAGGGGATGATTATGTAATCCACAAGGTTCCGTAACATTACGGAAAGAAAACAAGTATCGTTACGAAATTCATAAGTTTCCGTAACTTTACGAAAAAAGAATCACAAAAAAAAAGCAGGGGGGTGTACTTAGTAAAAATGGGGGTGCAAATAGCAACCAAGCCCACTTGGGCCCTTCAGAAGATTCCTCCAGAAGGCTGTTGCTTCTGGAGGAAGCAACCCTGCTCGCCTGGGCGAGCTGGGTGGCAAGCTTCTCCCCCAATTTTCTATAAATAGGGGGAGAAGTGAAGTGAAAAAGGGTAAGTACCTCGAACCAAGCTTTTCGATTCATTCTATGTACCCGTGGTGGTCCACATTGTGTTTCGTGTATTTTTATTCTCATTTTATTTACTTTTTATACCCCCTTTTGACGTGCTTAAGCCATTTTATTTAAGTCATTTCTCGCTTAACCTAAAAATAAAATAAATTTCCACCGATCGTTTGAATTGTATTATCTGTTAACTTCGGTTAAAATGAATTCCGACCATTCGATCGTGCCGTAACCACGTTGGAAATCAAAAAGAGGTAAAATAATAATATAATAATAAAAAAATTCCTTTTAGTAAAATAAAGCGAAAAATCAATTGGACGTTTTCTCTTTGGGATTTCTCATTCTTAATCGAATTGACTAATAACTAAAGTGAAACTAAGGCTAAAATCAACTCGCCTAGTCAAGCTCGTCCATAAAAATAGGTTTTTGAAGTTTGTCATTTCAATTTCTTACTAAGTAAAATGGATCATTTTCAAGGTCCAACGCCTTAAAATGATCACCTTTTAAGTAAAAAAGAATCACTTGATAAAAAAGAACTACGTAGGTCTGGTTTCGTCATCGCAATTGAGGAATACGTAGGAGCAAAGGGAAACACCCTTGTCGACCACAAAAAGAGAAAAAATATAAAAAGGGTATAAAGGATATAAAGACATAAAAAGGGAACATAAAAAATCAAAGTCATGTTTGCACATTCGATTAAAGGCTGCCGTCCCTTGGGACGGACGTGTGGGGTGCTAATACCTTCCCCATGCGTAAATACAACTCCCGAACCTTTCACTTAAAAGTTCGTAGATCGCGTCTTTTCCGGTTTTTCCGACGTTTTCCTCAAATAAACGTTGGTGGCGACTCCGCGCGTATTCCTTTCGTGGAACACGCATCCCGCGAGTCTCGCGTCGCCCTCCCGCCGAAGGGTAGGTTGCGACAGTTGGCGACTCCACTGGGGACGGTTTTTAGAGAGTTAGGCCATTTAATCTTGTGCAATGCTTTACCATGACTTACTCCTTTGTTGGTTTCCCTTCATTATGTTCTTGTGTATATAAAGTCTTTGTTGCTTTTAGTGCGTTTTAAAATGTATGCATGAGGTAAATATTTATTCATTTGATGCGCACAAACATCAACACTATTTGCACACACTGTGAGTTGAAAAAGGGCCCTATACCCGGGTTCATGGGAGCATAAGGAGTGGAGGTGGATCTGTGATCATGCTAGGTCTCCGACTTGCTTGATTACAGTGAACCCTCATCTAGAGTTTTCCTCTTTGAAAACATATTGTTGCTAGTAGTCCCTACTGCTGCCGTATGTTCTTCGAAGGGGATAATATCTCTAGAAACTATCAAGAGAGATATGACTACCTTGGGGGTTATCACTAAATGCCTAGTTAGTTCTCTCCCTTATAGGTCCCTTAAATAGGGGCACAGAGCAAACACGCTGCGTGCCATTTTTCACACTGCCATGCACAAATATCATATACCCTTTTGCTTATGTTCAGTGAATATTGTCATGCTATTGCGCCTTTTGCATATGCATCGCATAGGGGTTCTGTCTTGATCCCCTCTATAGACAAATCAATGGAAGGTCCGGGTCACCGTTTTAAATACATACGTTGGGGGCACTTTGCTACCCCTAGACGTTGTGTCTAAAAAGGAGACAATGTCCCGGGCACCCGCATTCTTAAATTACAGCTGTGTCATATGCATTCCTTCATGCATTCATCCATTCCACCCATGAGATATCGGAGTTTTGATTTGCACCAGCTTTTTGTCTCACTTTGGTAAGCATGGGGACAAATCAAACCGGCAGGGGGTTTTACCAAGTCAAGGTTAAAGGCCTAGATACCACCAGCATCAAGGAATTAGGGCGGTTGATGGAACCTCTCCAAATGCAAGCCTTCCGCAATTTTTACGGAAAGATCTTAGAGTTGACCATAGCAGAGATATCCATAGAAGTCATTGCATCACTCACCCAATACTACAACCAGCCTTTGAGATGCTTCACGTTCGGAGACTTCCAATTGGTACCAACCATTGAAGAATTTGAGGAAATTCTAGGATGTCCTCTCGGGGGAAGAAAACCATACCTTTCCTCCGGGTGTCTCCCCTCTTTGAGCAGAATTGCAACTGTGGTCAAGGATTCAGCAAGAGGTTTGGACCGCATTAAACAGACTCGGAATGGCATAGCGGGCCTACCACGGAGGTACCTAGAAGACAAGGCGAGGGGTATGGCCAATCAAGGAGATTGGGTCCCGTTTATGGATGTGTTAGCTTTGCTAATTTTTGGGGTTGTCCTCTTTCCAAACGTAGATGGTTTGGTGGACCTAGCAGCAATCGACGCTTTCCTTGCATACCACCATAGCAAGGAAAGTCCGGTGGTGGCTGTCTTGGCAGATTTATTTGACACATTTAACCGAAGGTGCGAAAAGAGTAGCGCACGGATCATCTGTTGCTTGCCCGCCCTCTGTGTTTGGTTGGTTTCACACTTGTTCCAGCAAGACACAAGGCATCCATGTCCGCTCCAGAGCCATCGCTCGTGTACTGAAAAGAGGAGAACAGATTGGGACCAGCTTTTGGCCGGGATAGGAGGTAGAACAATCAATTGGTTCCCCCGATGGAAGGAAGGAAAGGAGGGAGTCCTTTTCTCATGTGGAGGGTACCCAAACATTCCGCTGATAGGAATGAGGGGTTGTATTAACTACAATCCCGCGCTCGCTATAAGACAACTAGGGTACCCCATG
Organism: Glycine soja; assembly: GCF_004193775.1. Lineage (NCBI taxonomy): Eukaryota > Viridiplantae > Streptophyta > Magnoliopsida > Fabales > Fabaceae > Glycine > Glycine soja. The sequence goes on from NC_041019.1 coordinate 33,526,217, forward strand.
AGGGGAGCACCGATGGAAGAAAGCATGTCTCCTTTCCTTGTGAGGGATTTCGGCGCACAAAATTTCAAGGCTATACAAAGAATCCATAAGGCATGGGAAACCCCGTTAAGGAAAGATCAAGAACTTAGGGGCATTCGTAATGGCATCATTGGTGGTTACCATGAATGGCTGAAAGTTCATATACGAGGTTTAGATTGGCTCGCCAAGTTAAAAGTCGTCAGCGAAGAGAGTTTTGAAGCACCGGAAGAGGACGAAGAAGTCCAAGCTCTCAAAAGCGAGTTAGGAAAGGCGAAACTTGCCAAGGAGAAGTTCAAGTTGGCCGCTACACACATCCGGAAGGAGTGTGCCGGATTACGGGAAGAGAATGCAACTACCGCACGAGCCCTTGAACAAGAGACCAAGAGGGCTCGCAAGGAAGAGTATGGCCGGAACAAATTTCGCGGAGCTCTGTGGGGTAGCAAACAATGAACTCAAGCTGCGAAGGGAAGAGAGGGACCAGTCGCGAGCACATAGCATGGTTTTGAAAGAGGAGTTAGTTGCCTGTTCAAGGTCCAAAAGAAGCTTGTCTCAGCGTTTATGCGAGACGGAGACCAACATGCTAGCTATCATCGCCAAGTACCAAGAAGAGTTAGGTCTAGCCACGGCCCACGGGCATAGGATCGCGGAGGAGTATGCCCAAGTATACGCGGAAAAAGAGGCTAGAGGCAACCATGTGGATGGATCGGTTTGCTCTTACCTTGAACGGGAGTCAGGAACTTCCCCGATTGTTAGCCAAGGCCAAGGCGATGGCGGACACCTACTCCGCCCCCGAAGAAATTCATGGGCTTCTCGGCTATTGTCAGCATATGATAGACTTAATGGCCCACATAATTAGAAATCGCTAGGAAACTTGTATGGTCTCTCAGACCTTGACTAGATACAACTTTTTGAAATAAAATGAGTTGGTCCCATGTTTCTACTCCAAAAAGCTTGTGCGAATCAAATCACTCCTGCATTTTATCTCTAGCATGCATTCTTTCTTTCTTTACCCACTCCTCACGTTTGGTTTTTTGGGGAAAAACACCATAACTAAACGCGCCACAAGGCATCCCTATCGCACCAGATCCAAATCTAGAACGATGGGTGATCAAGAGGAGACACAGGAACAGATGAAAGCCGACATGTCGACTCTGAAAGAACAGATGGCCTCCATGATGGAGGCCATGTTAGGAATGAGGCAGCTCATGGAGAAAAACGCGGCCACCGCTGCCGCTGTCAGTTCGGCTGCCGAAGCAGACCCAACTCTCTTGGCAACTGCGCACCATCCTCCCTCAAACATAGTAGGACGGGGAAGGGACACATTGGGGCACGATGGCAACCCTCACCTGGGATACAACCGAGCGGCTTACCCTTATGGATTGCCGCCCAACTACTCACCACCCGTCTTGCAAGACGATGCGGGCCATATTGCTTCTCCCGTCCTTGAAAGAGAGCCTCCTCAACAACCCGACGAGGTCCACAAAGACCCTCAAGACTATGCTCAAAGGGATGTCGAGTTCAATCCCCCGATCCCCGAAGGGCCGGCACCTAGCACGTTGCCTCAACCCAACATCGCGACACAATCAATAGTTTTGTCCACGGAAGGACCGCCCCCGGCAACTGAAGAAAGGAGGAAGCTCGATCTCCTCGAGGAAAGATTGAGAGCCGTGGAAGGATTTGGGGACTATCCGTTCGCAGACATGATGGATCTTTGCTTGGTACCCGATGTTGTTATTCCCCCGAAGTTCAAAGTGCTAGACTTCGACAAGTATAAAGGGACGACTTGTCCCAAAAACCATCTCAAGATGTACTGTCGCAAGATGGGCGCACACTCTAAGGATGAAAAGCTATTAATACATTTTTTTCAAGATAGCTTGGCCGGAGCCACGGTAGTTTGGTACACTAATTTGGAAGCTTCCCGTATCCGTACTTGGAAGGATCTGATTACTGCCTTCCTAAGGCAATACCAGTATAATTTCGATATTGCTCCCGATCGCACTCAGCTGCAGAATATGTTCAAGAAAGAGGGTGAAACCTTTAAAGAATACGCACAGCGGTGGAGAGACCTGGCGGCACAAGTAGCTCCTCCCATGGTTGAGAGAGAGATGATCACCATGATGGTAGACACTCTGCCAGTGTTCTACTATGAGAAGCTAGTAGGTTACATGCCGTCCAGCTTCGCGGACCTAGTGTTCGCCGGGGAAAGAATCGAGGTAGGGTTGAAAAGAGGAAAGTTCGATTACGTTTCCTCCACAAGTGCGAATGCCAAAAGAATCGGGACAACGGGGGCAAAAAGGAAGGAAGGAGATGCCCATGCCGTCTCTTCAATGCCCGCATGGGTCAAGCCCCCGCAGACACCTCATGGTACCCATCAGTACGCGTAACATCACCCGAGCTTCTCGGCTCATACCGGGAACGCCTCTAGTTCAGCACCTGTGCAGCCTAAGGCACCCACCCAGAGGGAAGCTCCCCAAGTTCCAACTCCGAACACAACTCGCCCGGCCGGTAATTCCAACGCAACAAGGAACTTCCCTCCGAGGCCATTTCAAGAATTCACCCCACTCCCAATGACATACGAAGACCTCTTGCCGTCCCTCATCGCCAACCATTTGGCCGTGGTAACTCTCGGAAAGGTCCTCCAACCCCCTTTCCCAAAGTGGTATGACCCTAATGCAACTTGCAAGTACCATGGGGGTGTCCCGGGGCATTCCATTGAAAAATGCTTGGCCCTTAAATACAAGGTCCAACATTTGATAGATGCTGGATGGCTGACTTTCCAAGAGGATCGGCCCAATGTGAGAACCAACCCGCTCGCCAATCATGGAGGGGGAGCGGTTAACGTCGTTGAGTCCGATAGGCTGCGCAGGTCTAAACCTTTAAAGGATGTGGCAACCCCTAGGAGGTTTATCTTTGAGGCCCTACAAAAGGGAGGTGTGATTCCTCATAGTGGGCGTAAGGAGGATTCCTGTTTACTGCATTCCGGCGAGCTGCATGACATGGAAACGTGTTTGGGAGTAGAGGAATTGTTACAGCAAATGATAGATCAAGGTCGACTGGAAGTTGGCAGTGAAGGAAGAGAAGAGCAGCATATATGCATGCAGTCCACGGATGGGAGCGGTGTTGCGAGGCCCAAACCCTTGGTGATATACTTCACCAAGGGCACAGCTTCGCAAAAGCCCGGACACCCCTTAGCAGCTAAACCTGTTCCTTTCCCATACCAAAATAGCCACGCAGTCCCATGGAGATATACACCTCCGAGGGAGAAGGAAGAAGAAGCCACCGACGTCAGCTCGTTGTTGGCTAAAGTAACAAATATCACGGGACTGAGTGGTGTGACCCGTAGCGGTCGTGTGTTCGCACCTCCGGACCTACCAGTCCAACCCGCGAACGTCAAGGGAAAAGGAAAAGTGGTGGAGGAACAAGATGGCGAAGCACCCCACGCTTTGAATAAAGATATTCCGGCAAAAGGCCTTCTGGAGAAAAAGTATGGTAAAAAGGAGGTGTCGCTAGAGGAAGCCAGCGAGTTCCTCCGTATAATTCAGCAGAGCGAATTCAAGGTTATCGAATAGCTCAACAAAACTCCGGCCAGGGTCTCGCTGTTGGAGTTACTCATGAGTTCCGAGCCTCATCGGGCTCTGCTAGTAAAAGTTCTGAACGAGGCCCACGTGGCCCAAGACATCTCGGTAGAAGGTTTCGGAGGGCTGGTCAATAATATCACTACCAACAACTATCTCGCCTTCGCCGAAGAAGAAATCCCCGCCGAGGGGAGAGGGCATAATAAAGCTTTGCACGTATCAGTCAAGTGTATGGACCATATCATAGCCAAAGTGCTCATCGATAATGGTTCCAGTTTAAACGTGATGCCTAAGAGCACTTTGGAGAAATTACCATTCAATGCCTCCCACTTAAAACTGAGTTCAATGGTGGTTCGTGCCTTCGACGGCACCCGCCGAGAGGTTAGGGGAGAGATCGATCTCCCAGTACAGATAGGCCCTCACACCTGTCAAGTTACTTTCCAAATAATGGATATTAACCCTCCCTACAGCTGTCTGTTGGGGCGCCCGTGGATCCACTCAGTAGGAGTTGTTCCCTCAACACTCCACCAAAAGTTGAAATTCGTAGTGGAAGGGCATCTGGTAATCGTATCAGGCGAGGAAGATATCTTGGTGAGCTGCCCATCCTCTATGCCTTATGTGGAAGCCGCAGAGGAGTCATTAGAAACCGCTTTCCAATCTTTTGAGGTGGTAAGCATTTCCTCCGTGGACTCCTTCTCTGGGCAAGCTTGCCTGTCCGATGCAGCAATAATGATGGCCCGAGTTATGTTGGGGAATGGTTTAGGCTATAAGCCCACTCAGGCAGATATAAAGAGAAGCATCGCGGGAAGGAAGAGCGGTGGTCAAAGCTCACGGTTGAGACAAGAAAGTGAAGGAAGCCCGCCCTGCCACATAAGTGGAAGCTTTATAAGCGCGGGTCTGGGAGATGAAGGTCAAGTGGTCGCGATATACGAAGATGATGTTCCGAGTACATTGGATTTGGTACGACCATGCCCTCCTGATTTCCAGCTGGGAAATTGGCGAGTGGAGGAATGCCCCGGCATTTACGCAACGAGCATAATGTAAACCTTTACAGTTTTAAAAGCTCTATAGTTGGGCTTAGGCTTTAGAGTTTTTCCTTTTGTTACGGCTTTGTGTCTTTTGTTTTTGAATTTATAATACAAGGATCTTTCTTCATCTGTTCCTACGTCTCTACCCATTCTCATTCATTTGCATGTTTACCTCTTTATTTCTGAAACGGCAGATCCGATGATGAGTCCCCCGAAGGTACTAATACCTGGGACCCGCTTATCAACTTCGAGCAAGAAACGAATCAAACGGAAGATGAAGGGAACGAGGATGTGGGACTTCCCCCAGAATTAGAAAGGATGGTCGCCCATGAGGACCAAGAAATGGGGCCTCATCAAGAAGAAACAGAACTAGTAGACTTGGGAATTGGCAGTGGAAAAATGGAAGTAAAGATAGGCATAGGTATTACCGCACCTATTCGTGAAGAATTAATAATCCTGCTAAGGGACTACCAAGACATCTTTGCTTGGTCATACCAAGATATGCCCGGTTTGAGTTCTGACATTGTATAGCACCGATTACCTCTAAATCCCGAGTGTTCCCCGGTAAAGCAGAAACTGAGAAGGATGAAGCCCGAAACATCCTTGAAGATAAAAGAAGAAGTAAAGAAGCAATTGGACTCTGGTTTTCTGGCCGTCGCTCGGTATCCAGAATGGGTTGCCAACATTGTACCGGTCCCTAAGAAAGATGGGAAAGTACGAATGTGTGTGGATTATCGGGACCTGAATCGGGCCAGTCCCAAGGACAATTTTCCTTTGCCACACATCGATATCCTTGTGGATAACACGGCCAATTTCGCTATATTTTCCTTCATGGACGGTTTCTCCGGTTACAATCAGATAAAGATGGCGCCATAGGATATGGAAAAGACTACCTTCGTCACCCTGTGGGGGACGTTCTGTTACAAGGTGATGTCCTTTGGACTCAAGAATGCCGGGGCAACTTATCAACGGGCCATGGTAGCTTTGTTCCATGATATGATGCATCAAGAGATCGAGGTCTACGTGGACGACATAATTGCTAAATCTAAATCCGAGGAAGAACACCTTGTCAACCTGCGGAAATTGTTCGAAAGGCTTAAGAAATATCAATTAAGGTTGAACCCCGCCAAGTGTACCTTTGGGGTCAAATCAGGGAAATTGCTTGGTTTCATCGTGAGCCAGAAAGGAATAGAGGTAGACCCCGAAAAGGTGAAGGCCATCCTTGAGATGCCAGAACCCCGTACTGAGAGGCAAGTCCGGGGCTTCCTGGGACACTTGAATTATATTGCCAGATTCATATCGCAGCTCACCGCCATTTGTGAGCCGTTGTTCAAACTCTTACGCAAAAACCAAACTGATCGCTGGAATGAGGATTGCCAAGAAGCTTTTGGAAGGATCAAGAAGTGCCTTATGAATCCTCCCGTGCTTATGCCACCAGTACCTGGAAGGCCTCTCATCTTGTACATGACAATCTTGGACGAGTCAATGGGGTGTATGCTGGGGCAACATGACGAATCCGGAAAGAAAGAGCGTGTTGTTTACTACCTAAGTAAGAAGTTCACGACCTATGAAATGAATTACTCCTTGCTCAAAAGAACGTGTTGTGCTTTAGTATGGGCATCCCATCACCTAAGGCAGTACATGCTGAGCCATACTACCTGGTTGATATCCAAGATGGACCCGGTTAAGTACATCTTTGAAAAGCCAGCTCTCACGGGACGAATCGCCCGGTGGCAAGTCCTGCTATCCGAGTTTGATATAATTTACGTCACCCAAAAGGAGATAAAAGGAAGCGCCTTAGCAGATTATTTGGCTCAACAGCCTCTTAACGACTATCAGCACATGAATCCTGAATTCCCGGATGAGGACATCATGGCCTTGTTTGAGGAAAAATTGGACGAAGATCGGGACAAATGGACCGTATGGTTTGACGGAGCGTCAAACATTCTAGGCCATGGCGTTGGAGCAGTATTGGTCTCTCCGGACAACAAATGTGTACCTTTCACAGCCAGGCTAGGATTCGACTGCACCAACAACATGGCCGAATATGAAGCATGTGCCCTAGCCGTCCAGGCAGCAATTGACTCCAATGTCAAACTACTCAAGGTGTACGGCGACTCAGCGTTGGTAATCCATCAACTGAGAGGGGAATGGGAAACTAGAGATCCCAAGCTGATACCCTACAAAGCCTATATCAAGGAATTGGCTATGACCTTTGATGAGATCTCCTTCCATCATGTTCCTCACGAGGAAAATCAAATGGCGGATGCGCTTGCTACTTTGGCGTCTATGTTCCAGCTAACGCCGCACGGGGATCTACCCTACATTGAATTTTGGTGTCGTGGCAAACCCGCGCATTGTTGCCAAGTAGAAGAGGAACGGGATGGAAAGCCTTGGTATTTCGACATCAAGCGATATGTCGTAAGCAAAGAATACCCGCCAGAGATTGCCGACAATGATAAGAGGACATTGAGAAGGTTGGCAGCCGGTTTCTTCATGAGCGGAAGCATACTGTATAAGAGAAATCACGACATGACACTCCTGCAGTGTGTGGATGCCAGGGAGGCAAATCACATGATCGAGGAAGTCCATGAGGGCTCATTTGGAACGCACGCCAACGGGCATGCTATGGCCAGGAAGATCGTAAGAGCAGGTTATTACTGGCTTACCATGGAAAGTGATTGTTGTGTCCATGTGAGGAAATGCCACAAATGTCAAGCGTTCGCAGATAATGTCAATGCTCCACCACATCCTCTGAATGTCATGTCCGCCCCTTGGCCTTTTTCCATGTGGGGAATAGATGTCATCGGGGCCATTGAGCCCAAGGCCTCGAATTGTCATCGCTTCATCCTCGTAGCAATAGATTATTTTACCAAGTGGGTCGAGGCGGCCTCCTATACCAATGTCACGAGGGGTGTGGTGGTCAGGTTCATTAAGAAAGAGATCATCTGCCGATATGGTTTTCCAAGGAAGATTATCACGGACAACGGCACCAACCTGAATAACAAGATGATGGGGGAAATGTGCGAGGAATTTAAAATCCAGCATCACAATTCCACACCCTACCGGCCAAAGATGAATGGAGCCGTGGAAGCGGCCAATAAGAATATCAAAAAGATTATCCAAAAGATGACCGTGTCATACAGAGATTGGCATGAAATGCTCCCATTCGCGTTACACGGTTACCGAACTTCAGTGCGAATGTCAACTGGGGCAACGCCGTTCTCATTAGTATATGGGATGGAGGCTGTGTTACCGTTTGAGGTAGAAGTCCAGTCATTAAGGATCTTGGCAGAATCCGGATTAAAGGAATCAGAGTGGGCCCAAACGCGCTATGACCAGCTCAACCTCATTGAGGGTAAGCGCTTAACGGCCATGAGTCATAGGCGCTTGTACCAGTGAAGAATGAAGAGTGCATTCGACAAGAAGGTACGCTTGCGCAAGTTCCATGAGGGAGACCTTGTGCTAAAGAAAATGTCCCATGCCGTCAAGGACAATCGAGGAAAATGGGCCCCAAACTACGAAGGGCCTTTTGTTGTGAAGAGGGCTTTTTCCGGAGGAGCCCTGGTGCTTACCAACATGGATGGCGAAGAGCTACCTGCGCCTGTGAATTCTGATGTCGTCAAGCGATATTATGCTTAGAATCTGGGGCAATTAAGGATGTCGTTGCATGTTCTTTATCTTTATGTGTTTTCTGGATTTCCCCCAGGGATTCCCCGTCTACAGTATCTCTCGTTACAATCTTTCAAAGAAATGAACGTGGATTCGAGGCTTTAGTCCTCATGTTGGTTTCAAACCTTGAGTTAATTTGTGATCACCTGAGCCCTTCCGCTCAGTTCATGGGATGCCCCAAGCGCTTAATTAAAATTGAACCTAAACCAACTTTCACTAAAATTTGCTGCGTTTGAAAACATTCATGCATACGCATACGCATTCATATTGTTGTGGTAAAACGGGGGCAGGATCATCTCGAGCTACCTTCTGGGGTGGGGACAAAACATGAACAGCAGAAACCAATCAAGGTGAGACAACGACGCGGTCAAGATTGGCCGTACCTGGTTGTTTATTACTTGCAGGTACTTCGGAACGGATGCAAGTGGGGATGGGGTCACGACCGACTGATCGTCGCCCCTTTCTCTGCGCTAAACAAGCAGATAACGTCGCTGCAAGGCAGCCCCGTATCCTTTGTATTCGCAGTTTTCTTTTACTATTTGTTTGTTTTAAAAATAAGTAATCAACGCCTAATTCTAACTTAAGTAAGTTCAAGTTAGGCAAAACGCTAACCCATAAGGAAGGAGGGGACATGGTTAATGTTCCTCTCCAAAAAAAAAAAAAAAAGTGCAGGTTAGCTCGCCTGGGCGAGCAACCCCTGCACCAAAATATAAAAGTGACGAAAGGGGGGACGTTTTTGCATTTAAAAACTTCTTTTCCCCCCTTTCAAAAGCCATACCCACGGAATTTACGAGTTTGCACCCCTAGGATCTCTACTTTTCGCATTCTTCGATTCCGTTTTGCGCTTTTATTCATCACCAACAAGTAAGTATTCCATCCTTAAGCTTTCTAGCTTTTCATTGGTGTATTTTGATCTCCTTTTGGTGCTCTAAATTGTGGGGCAATTTTGGTTTGTTTTCTTGCTTGATTGGGTTAAATTGGGGGTTTGTATGAGATGGCCCTAGGCCTATAATGCACTTTGAAGCAATGGGACATGCCACATTGTCCCCGTTCTCTTGCTATTAATGCCTAAACGCGCGCCCACCAAGTGTTCGGTGAAATGCCTCAATGGCATTAGCGCGTGGTTTTCGTAGGGAAACAGCCCAATGGGGCCTTTTGGTTTGCACATATTTTCTATTTTTTGGGACATGGATTCAGTCCGAAAGGGCTAGAGTAATTGCCCCACATATATCCTAGGCCTAGGAACCAAAGTTTTTATGCAAAAGAACACAAGAGTGGGTGCATATTGGGTAAAGTTACCCTTTTTGGCCGGCAATCAGCTATGAGCCACGCTACAATAATTTCCCTACGCCTAGATGTTTAGGAATTTTGCTCATCATAAATGTGTAGGTTTAGAATAGGTAGCAAAATACCTTTGGCAATTTACACTTTGGGTGTGGTAGCAAAATACTTGGATGTATGTACATGTAATTTTTGGTAGTCAAAATGTCTCACAAAAAAAATATATATATATACATGTTGCATGTTATGTAAAGAAAATACATTACAAAAATACCTTTTAATTTGAATGCAATTTTAGTCAGCAAAAGAAAATATACTTGAATTTGCATGCGGCTTTAGGTAGCAAAAACACTTGAAAAAAGCATGAAATGTAGCACCTTATTGTGTAGATAGCCAAGATTCATCACAAAGTTTGTATATGCATAGGTATTAGAAATACCAGAATGTGCACACGTGCAATTTTTGGTAGCCAAGATGCTTTGAGTATGCATGTATGTAAATTTAGCCAAGGAAGTGCATGTGATGTAGGTAGCAAATACACCTTGGAAGTACATATAAATAATCTAGGTAACGAAGGTGCCTTGATTGTGCATGGGTGCATTTTTCTTAGTTAGAAGAATATCTTGTGCGAGTGAATGCTCGTAAGGAAGTATGTGCATGAGTTTGCTCAAAATTTACATTGATGTTTGTGTTTATTGGAGGAGGTTGTACGCCATTTTTGTTTTAAGAGTAGCATTTCTTGGTAAAACTAACTTTCCAAATGTTTGCCTTCGCAGGAAATGGCCCCGAGAAAGCTTGCCTCAAAGAGGTCCAGGAAGGATAAGGCGGCCGAAGGAACTAGTTCCGCTCCTGAGTATGACAGTCACCGCTTTAGGAGTGCTATACACCAGCAGCGCTTCGAGGCCATCAAAGGATGGTCGTTTCTCCGGGAGCGACGCGTCCAGCTCAGGGACGACGAGTATACGGATTTCCAGGAGGAGATAGGTTGCTGGCGGTGGGCATCACTAGTTACCCCCATGACCAAGTTCGATCCAGAAATAGTCCTCGAATTTTATGCCAATGCTTGGCCAACAGAGGAGGGCGTGCGTGACATGAGGTCCTGGGTAAGGGGTCAGTGGATCCCGTTCGATGCCGATGCTATCGGCCAGCTCCTGGGATATCCGTTAAGGAATTTCGTGAAGGTTTCGACCGTTCTTCGACGTTCTTCATTCGTTCTTCATCGTTCTTCGATCTTCAACGGGTAAGTACCTCGAACCAAGCTTTTCGATTCATTCTATGTACCCGTGGTGGTCCACATTGTGTTTCGTGTATTTTTATTCTCGTTTTATTTACTTTTTATACCCCCTTTTGACGTGCTTAAGCCATTTTATTTAAGTCATTTCTCGCTTAACCTAAAAATAAAATAAATTTCCACCGATCGTTTGAATTGTATTATCCGTTAACTTCGGTTAAAATGAATTCCGACCGTTCGGTCGTGCCGTAACCACGTTGGAAATCAAAAAGAGGTAAAATAATAATATAATAATAAAAAAAATGCCTTTTAGTAAAATAAAGCGAAAAATCAATTGGACGTTTTCTCTTTGGGATTTCTCATTCTTTATCGAATTGACTAATAACTAAAGTGAAACTAAGGCTAAAATCAACTCGCCTAGTCAAGCTCGTCCATAAAAATAGGTTTTTGAAGTTTGTCATTTCAATTTCTTACTAAGTAAAATGGATCATTTTCAAGGTCCAACGCCTTAAAATGATCACCTTTTAAGTAAAAAAGAATCACTTGATAAAAAAGAACTACGTAGGTCTGATTTCCTCATCGCAATTGAGGAATATGTAGGAGCAAAGGGAAACACCCTTGTCGACCACAAAAAGAGAAAAAATATAAAAAGGGTATAAAGGATATAAAGACATAAAAAGGGAACATAAAAAATCAAAGTCATGTTTGCACATTCGATTAAAGGTTGCCGTCCCTTGGGACGGACATGTGGGGTGCTAATACCTTCCCCGTGCGTAAATACAACTCCCGAACCTTTCACTTAAAAGTTCGTAGATCGCGTCTTTTCCGGTTTTTCCAACGTTTTCCTCAAATAAACGTTGGTGGCGACTCCGCGCGTATTCCTTTCGTGGAACACGCATCCCGCGAGTCTCGCGTCGCCCTCCCGCCGAAGGGTAGGTTGCGACACCCAGCTATTTCAGTCCTCCTACTGCTAGCACCTATCGGGGAGACGCAATCAAACTTTCCCCTCTTCAAACCCACCTCGATCCTTTCTCCGACGAAGACCAAGTCCACGAAGCTGGAAGGCATGTAGCCCACTAATTTCTCATAGTAAAATACAGGCAAGGTATCCACCATCATAGTAACCATTTCCCTCTCGACCATGGGAGGGGCTACTTTCGCTGCCAGGTCCCTCCAACGCTGAGCATATTCTTTAAAGGACTCGCTTTCCCGTTTAATCATGTTTTGCAGCTGAGTTCGATCGGGAGCCATGTCAGAGTTGTACTAATACTGCCTAAGGAACGCGGTAATCAGATCCTTCCAGGTACGGATGCGGGAAGCTTCTAGATTAGTGTACCAGATGACCGCTGCTCTGGCCAAGCTATCTTGAAAGAAATGCATAAATAACTTCTTGTCCATGGAATACGCACCCATCTTGCGATAGTACATTTTTAGGTGATTCTTAGGACAAGTCGTCCCTTTGTACTTATCGAAGTCAGGTACTTTGAACTTCGAAGGGATGATGACGTTCGGTACTAGGCATAGGTCGGTCATGTCTGCGAACAGATAATCGCCGAACCCTTCAACAGCCCTCAATCTTTCTTCAATAAGATTGAGTTTCCCCTTTCCTTCCGCTGCCAGGGGTGGCCCTCCTGCGGACAGAAACATTGGCTGCGTTGGGTGGTTTCGAGGTTCTCCTGTGATGTTGGGTTGAGGTAGTGTGTTGGGCACCGGTCCCTCGGCGGGAAACGGGGAGTAGGAGTCAACATTTCCCTAAGCATGCTCTTGATGATCCTCATGGACCTCGTCAGGATGTCGAGAAGGCTCCTCTTCGAGGATGAGGGGAGGAACGTGACCCGTGTCCTCACGTATGACTGGTGGGGTGTAATTAGGTGGTAAACCGTAGGGGTAAGTTCCTCGGTTGTACCCCGAATGGGGGTTGCTAATGTGCCCCGGTGTGCTTCTTTCTCGTCCCACCATGTTTGGAATAGGGTGGTGCGTGGAAGTTGGGAGAGTCGGGTCTGCTTCGGCAGCCGAACTAACAGCGACGACAGTGGCCGCGTTACTCTCCATTAGTTGTTTCATTCCTAGCATGGCTTCCATCATGGAAGCCATTTGTTCTTTCAAAGCCGACATGTCGGCTTTCATCTGTTCCTGTACTTCCTCTAGGTCACCCATCGTCCTAGATTTGGATCTGGTGCGATAGGGATGCCTTGGGGCACGCTTAGTTATGGCGTCTTCCTAAAAAGACAAAATGTGAGGAGTACATGTCGCAACCTACCCTTCGGTGGGAGGGCGACGCGTGACTCGCGGGTGCGTCTTCCAAGAAAGGAATACGCGCGGAGTCGCCACCAACTTTTATTTGAGGAAAACGTCGAAAAAACCGGAAAAGACGTGGTCTACGACATGCACCGCCTTCTGGGGAACTTCTTGGAAGGCCCAAGTGGGCCTGGTTGCTATTTGCACCCCCTATTTACTAAATACACCGCATGCCTTTTTTTTGCTGATTCTTTTTCCGTATCGTTATGGAACTTTATGAATTTCGTAACGATACTTGTTTTCTTTCCGTAATGTCACGGAACCTTATGGATTACATAATCATCCCTTTTTTGGCTTTTGGGATGTTACGGAACTTCACAGATTGTGCAACAATGCTTCCTTTTGACTTCCGGCATGTTACGGAACTTCACAGATTGCCTAACGATGGGTGCCAAGTACCTCAAAGTGGGCAAATAAGGGTTGCATCCCAACAAACAAATGGTCCCTAGATGAAATTAGGGTATGACAGTTGCCCTTCTTTACTTGTCTTTTATTGGAGATAAAAGGGAAGTAAAGATAAGACACTAATTTCGTTCGAGCGAAACACCATTTGGCCGGTCAATCTCCCTGCCAGCGGAACCTGCAAAAATTTTGAAAATGATCAGTACCGAATGACCAACATCATCCTGATACTGCCGAGTTCGTTCCTCTTGGTTGACACAAAGCGCAGAATGACCATAATTTGTCTCTGTGTGCCCTCAGACACAATCGAGCCTGGGTGGCAAGGTGCAGAATGACCATAATTTGTGTCTGCGTGCCACCGGACACGATCGCCTCTGGATGGCGAAAAGGTGTGGGGAATGACCATAATTTTTCTCCGCCCACCTCTCGACTTACTGTCCCTGAATGACAAAGGGCGCAGAATGACCATAATTTGTCTCTGCGCGTTTATCACTCGACTTGCGAAATCTGAATGACAAAGGGTGCAGAATGACCATAATTTGTCTTTGCGCGTTTATCACTCGACTCGCTGCTCCTGAATGACAAAGGGCGCAGAATGACCATAATTTGTTTCTGTGCGTTTATCACTCAACCAGTCTTACAGATAGCAAAAACGTGCGGATGACCATAATTTGTCTCCGCATGTCATCAGGCCCGCCGCCTCTGGATGACAAAAGGGCGCAAAATGACCATAATTTTTCTCTATGTGCCATCGGACAAGACTGTGTCTGAATGGCGAAAAGGTGAGCGTAATGACCATAATTTGTCTCCGCGTGTCATCGGGTCCGCCGCCTCTGGATGACAAAAGGGTATAGAATGACCATAATTTTTCTCTGCGTGCTAATGGACACGACTGTGTCTGAATGGCGAAAAGGTGAGCGAAATGACCATAATTTGTCTCCGCGTGTCATTGGGCCCGCCGCCTTTGGATGATAAAAGGGCACAGAATGACCATAATTTGTCTCTGTGTGCCATCAGACACGACTATGTCTGGATGGCAAAAAGGTGTGCTGAATGACCATAATTTGTCTCCGCATGTCATCGGGCCCGCCGCCTATGGATGATAAAAGGCGCAGAATGACCATAATTTGTCTCTGTGTGCCATCGGACACGACTGTGTCTGGATGGCAAAAAGGTGTGCGGAATGATCATAATTTGTCTCCGCATGTCATCGGGCCCGCCGCCTCTGGATGACAAAAGGGCGCAGAATGACCATAATTTGTCTCTCCTGCCATCGGACACGACTGTGTCTGAATGGCAAAAAGGTGAGCGGAATGACCATAATTTGTCTCCGCGTGTCATCGTGCCCGCCTCCTATGGATGACAAAAGACGCAGAATGAACATAATTTGTCTTTGCGTGCCATCGGACACGATTGTGTCTGGATGGCAAAAAGGTGTGTGGAATGACCATAATTTGTCTCTGCATGCCATCGGACACGACTATGTTTGGATGGCGAAAAGGTGAGCGGAATGACCATAATTTGTCTCCGCATGTCACATGACCCCAAGGTCAGTATGACAGAGATTGTGGGGCAACCGACAAAAGCAAGGCTCTTGCTCCTACGTATCCTTAATGAGGAACTCAGACCTACGTAGTTCTGAATAACTTGTGAGACTAAAAATAGTCTTGGTGTTTTCTTCACTAAAATGCGATCATGCTTTAGTAAAGTGAAAAAACTTCCAAATGATTAGAGCAACATATGCTTTTTGGATAAAAACAATGTGTCTACCGGGGAAGGAGACTATGCTGATGAAATCTTCTCATAACCGTAAATGAGATTTTCGATATTTCTCCTCTAAAATGACCATTTAGAGGAAACACTGGGTTCAACAAAAATAGAAGAAAATCACTCAAAGTGTATCAATCTCACACAGGTAAGTGTTTCATCCTAATTCTGAACCATAGATATGTGTCATACCCTAATTTCGTCCGGGGATTATTATTTGATGATATACAACCTTTGATTGGCCGCTTCGACATACTTGGCACCCTTTGTTGCACAATATGTGAAGTCCCGAGACGTGCCGAAAATCAAAAGGAAGCAGGCTTACGCGATCCGTGAAAATTCCGTAAGGTGACGGAAATCGAAAGAAGGTGTTTTTCGCAATCCGTGAGTTTTCGTAACTTCTTCAAAAGCTAAAAAAGAGTAAATACATAATCCGTAAGGATTCGTAACCTTGCGGAAGGAAAATAAGTATCATTATGAAATTCGCAAAGTTTCATAACGTTACGGAAAAAGAATTACCAAAAAAGGTAAAGGGGGGTGCATTTAGTAAAAAGGGGGGTACAAATAGCAATCAGGCCCACTTGGGCCTTCCAGATTCTTCCTCCAGAAGGCTGTTGCTTCTGGAGGAAGCAACCTTGCTCGCCTGGGTGAGCTGAGCTCACCTGGGTGAGCTGAGCTCGCCTGGGCGAGCTGGGTGGCAAGCTCCTCCCCTATTTTGCTATAAATAGGGGGAGGAGTGAAGGGAGAAGGGGTTCAGCCTTCTTGGCACTTCGTATTCTCTTAAATTTGCTGAGGAAAATTGTTTCCGTGAAGAAAATCCAAGCCGAGGCGCTTCCGTAACGTTTCCGTGAGTAATTACGCGAAGATTCTCGATTGTTCTTCAACATTCATCGTTCGTTCTTCGTTTTCTTCAGTCTTCAACGGGTAAGTACCTCAAACCGAGCTTTTCAATTCATTCTATGTACCCGTGGTGGTCCACATTTTGTTTCATGTATTTTTATTCTCGTTTTCATTCGCTTTCTATACCCCCTTTTGACGTGCTTCAGTCATTTATTTAAGTCATTTCTCGCCTAATCTAAAAATAAAATAAATTTCCACCGATCATTTGAATTGTATCATCCGTTAATTTCAGTTAAAATGAATTCCGACCGTTCGGTCGTGCCGTAACCACGTTGGAAATCAAAAAAGAGGTAAAATAATAATATAATAATAAAAAATATCTTTTAGTAAAATGAAGCGGAAAAATCAATCGGACGTTTTCTCTTTGGGATTTCTCATTCTTAATTGAATTGACTAAATAACTAAAGCGAAACTAAGGCTAAAATCAATTCGCCAAGTCAAGCTCGTCCACAAAAAATCACTAAAAAATGGGATTTTAAAGTTTATTATCTCAGTCTTTCTTACCAAGTTAATGGATCATTTTTAAGGTCCAACACCTTTAAATGATCACCTTTCAAGTAAAACGAAATCGTGTGATTCACCCTTAAAAAAGAACTACGTAGGTCTGATTTCCTCTTCGATGGAGGGTACGTAGGAGCAAGAGCCCACTTTTGTCGACCTCAAAAATAAAAAGGAAATAAAAGTTAAGATAACACAATTTCACAATTCTAAAAAATAGGTTGTTGTCCTTCGAGACAAACGTAAGAGGTGCTAATACCTTCCTCAAGCGTAAATACAACTCCCGAACTTAGAATTTTTGTTTCGACCGGTTTCCTTCGGTTTTTCCGACGTTTTCCACAAATAAACATTGGTGACGACTCTGCGCATCTTTCCTCCTTTGGAAAGCGCACCCGTGAGCCTCACTTCGCTCGCCCGCAAAAGGGCACGTTGCGACAGTTGGCGACTCCGCTGGGGACTATTTTTGTGAGTTAGGCCTATTTTAAGGAATTGTGGATTTGTGAAACTTTGTGTGTGCATTTATTGAAATGTGTAAAATGTAAATAATTGTTGTCTATTTTGCATTCTTTACACTGCATTCTAAGCACCCACGGGTTTGAGTAAAAAAGGGGCCCTACACCCGGGTTCATGGGAATTTAAGGAGTGGAGGTGAATCTATCATCATGCTAGGTCTCCGACTTGCTTGATAATAGTGAAACCTCGTCTAGAGCTTTCTCTCTTTATAATGTATTGTCACTGGTATTCCATACCGCCACAATATTATTATCTTGAGTGATGATACCTCTAGAAAACAGCCGTGTGAGTTATGAATTGTTGGGGAGTAGTTATTAGAGACCCCTAGATATTGTCCTATAGGTTCCCAAAATAGGGGCAAAGAGCAAACACGCTCCGTGCCATTTGTTCTCATGCATCTTTTGATAAATAGCACTAGTTTATAGTTTTGGTAGTGATGTTTGGTTTCTTTAGAGTAATGCGTAACCTTTTTAATACTACGTTGAGGCGCCATCATGCCCTAAACGTAGCATTAAAATTGGATCTCTGTGGTCTCGTATGTGTGAATTACCCATTAGTGTTGTTTTCTTTCCGTTTCATGCATACGCATTGCATCATTCATGTCGGAGTCTTGATCCACCCCTTTATTTAGGTAAATGATGGGGACAAATCAAAACGGCAAAAGGTTTTATCAAGTCAAGGTTAAAAGTCTAGATGTCACCAGCCTCAAGGAATTGGGACGATTGATGGGACCTCTCCAAAGGCAAGCTTTCCGTAAAGTTTACGGGAAGATTCTAGATTTGACCACAGCGGAAGTATTTACGGAAGCTGTCATATCCCTCGCCCAATACTATGACCAGCCATTGAGGTGCTTCAAGTTTGGGGACTTCCAAATGGTACCGACTATTGAAGAGTTTGAGGAAATACTAGGATGCCCTCTTGGGGGAAGAAAACCGTATCTTTTCTCCGGGTTTCTTCCCTCCTTGAGCAAGATTGCAGCTGTGGTTGGAGATTCGGCAAAAGAGATGGATCGCATGAAGCAAACTCGGAATGGCGTAGTGGGCCTGCCTCGGAAATACTTGGAAGGCAAGGCAAGGGATATGGCGAGCCAAGAGAAGTGGGGCCCATTTGCGGATATATTAGCTTTGTTGATTTTTGGGGTTGTCCTCTTTCCGAACGCTGACGGTTTGGTGGATTTAGCCGCCATTGACACTTTCCTCGCATACCGCCATTGACACCTTTGACCGAAGGTGTGAGAAAAACAGTGCACGGATTGTCTGTTGTTTACCCGCTCTCTGTGTGTGGTTGGTTTCACACCTATTCCAACAAGACACAAGACACCCGTGTCCGCTTCAAAGTTATCGCTCATGCGCCGAAAAAGGAAGAGTCGATTGGGACCAACATTTGGATGGGATAGAAGGCAACGCAATCAATTGGTTTCCTCGTTGGAAGGAAGGCAAGGAAGGAGTTCTTTTCTCGTGTGGGGACTACCCTAATGTTCCATTGATAGGGACTAGGGGTTGTATTAATTATAATCCCGCACTCGCCATAAGACAGCTAGGGTACCCCATGAGGGGAGTGCCAACAGAAGAAAGTCTCTCGCCTTTCCTTGTGAGGGATCTAGGCACGCAAAGTCTCAAGGTGATACAAAGAGTCCACAAGGCGTGGAGAAGTCCGTTGAGGAAAGACAAGGAGCTTAGAGGCATCCGAAATGGCGTCATCGGTGGTTATCATGGATGGCTAAGAGTTCACACGCGAGGGTTAGATTGGCTCTCCAAATTGAAAGTTATCAATGAAGAGAACTTTGAAGCTCCGGAGGAAGACGAAGAAGTCCGAGCTCTAAAATTAGAGCTAGGGAAGGCAAGACTCGCCAAGGAGAAGTTCAAATCAGCCGCTACACACATCCGGAAAGAGTGCACCGAGTTACAAGAGGAAAACGCGGCCACTGCAAGAGCCCTTGAACAAGAAAATAAAAGGGCCCGCAAGGAGGAATATGGCTGAGAGAAATTCCGGGGAGCATTGTGGGGTAGCAACAATGAGCTCAAGCTCCGAAGAGAGGAAAGAGACCGGTCACGGGTGCATGGCATGATCTTAAAAGAAGAGTTAGCTGCTTGTGCAAGGTCCAAGAGGAGTTTGGCTCAACACTTGGAAGCCACGGAGCAAAGCATGCTAGCTATCATAGGGCAATACAAGGAAGAGTTGAACCAGTCAGTGGCCCATGAACAAAAGCTAGCGGAGGATTTTGCACAAGTGTACACTGAAAAAGAAGCAAGAGGGAGGGTGATTGATGCATTGCATCAAGAAGCGACTATGTGGATGGATAGGTTCACCTTGACCTTGAATGGAAGTCAAGACCTCCCGCTTCTATTAGCCAAAGCAAAAGCCATGGCTGAAGTGTGTACGGCCCCCAAGGAGATTCATGGGCTAATCAATTACTGTCAACACATGATAGATTTGATGGCCCACATAATTAGAAACCGTTAGGTTCTCTTGTAACACCTTTGTATAATCTTGGCTAGATGAAAGCTTTGTTCTTTTTATAAAATGAGAAATTCTGAACTCATCACGTTATCTAAAAAACCTTGGGGTGGATCCAAGTGCTCCGATCATTCATTTGTATATTCATGTTTTGGTGGCATACTCACCGTTATTTATTTCTTTAGGAATTTCATCATAACTAAGAAAACACCAAGGCACCCCTATAACACTCGATCCAGAAAAATGGATAATGAAGAGGGCGTGCAGGAACAGATGAAGGCCGATCTATCGGCTTTAAAAGATCAAATGGCTTCCATATCGGAGGTCATGTTAAAACTCCAGAAAACTATAGAGGATAAAGCCACGGCAACCGCCTCCAGTACAGTTAGGGAAGTGGAGCCGGTGTTGCAGCCCGCCTTAAATTCGGGCCAAGACAGAAACACGGCAGTGTTTGGTCGAAGGTATAGCCCGCAAGCTTATCCTTATGGCTTGCCTCCGGACTTCACTCCCCGTGCCACCCCAGAAGATTTAAGCCAAGCCCCTACCTTCGAGGGGCAACTCCCACCTTATGACGACTATCCCGGGCAAGACGATGAGGAAGGAGATACCCATCTCGGCCCTCTGCTCCACCTCAAAGATCCGTCCCCCCATGAACTACCCCAACCAAACATAGTCCACCATATCCCGGCTTCACCCACACCCGTAAAAGAATATGTTCCCTTCGTTGAAGATAAGGGAAAGATTGAGGCGCTTGAAGAGAGGTTGAGAGCAGTCGAAGGCCTCGGCAATTACCCATTCTTTGATCTAGCGGACTTATGTCTAGTACAGAATATCGTCATTCCTCCCAAGTTCAAAGTACCAGACTTTGATAAGTACAAGGGACGACATGTCCAAAAGGGCATCTCCGGATGTATTGCCGAAAAATGGGGGCGTATTTTGCGGACGAAAAGTTGTTGGTCCATTTCTTTCAAGACAGCTTGGCCGGAGTAGCTGTAGCATGGTACACCAATCTGGAAGCTTCCCAGATCCGATCATGGAAGGACTTGGCAACTGCCTTCATTAGGCAGTACCAGTACAATACGGATATGGCTCCCGATTGGAACCAGCTTCAGAGTATGACTAAGCGAGAGCATGAGTCCATTAAGGAATATGCCCAAAGATGGAGAGATCTCGTAGCCTAAGTCGTACCACCCATGACGGAGAGGGAGATGATCACAATTATGGTAGATACGTTACCCACGTTCTACTATGAAAAGCTGATAGGCTACATGCCAGCTAACTTTGCGGATCTCGTCTTCGCCGGAGAAAGGATTGAATCCAGACTACGAAAAGGCAAGTTCAAATATGCTTCCAATGTGGCCCCCAACAACAACAGAAGAGCCCCAGTAGTGGGCACGAGGAAAAAGGAAGGAGACGCCCACGCGGTCACCACCGCCCCGATGTGGATGAAAACACCCCAAAATATCCAAAGCTCATGCCAGCCCAATCCCCCAAATTTTTTAATCTGAGCCGGGAGTTCCCTCCCGACTCAAGTAAAAGGACCACCCGCAGCAGAAAGAGCGCCGGCCCAACACACAGCTCCAGCCACGCCCCGGCCAGTCAACAATATGGCCCCCGGCACGAGCTATAATAATGCATAGAGCCCACTCCCAAAAGATAACTTCTCTCCTATTCCCATGGCATACTTCGAATTATGGCCTTCATTATTGGAGAATCATTTGGTGGTAGCCATACCCGGGAGGGTCCTACAGCCACCCTACCCCAAGTGGTATGACCCAGGTGCCAAGTGTGCGTACCATAGTGGAGCTCCCGGACACAACATTGACTCCTACCGCCCGTTCAAGTATAAGGTGCAGCACCTAATCAGTGCCGGCTGGCTATCGTTTCAAGAGGAAGGCCCAAATGTTAAAACTAACCCGCTAGCTAGTCATGGAAAGGCTAGCGTAAACGCCATCCAAGAGGATGAGCCATCGCGGGCAAGGAGATTAGGAGAGGTGGCTACTTCCAGACGTTTTATCTACCAATCGCTGCAAGCGGCATGTATGGTCTCCCGTGGCGGAGGCGAAAGGGACAAATGTTTGTTTCACCTCGGGGAGTCGCACGGCATGGAAACCTGTCCCGCGGTAGGAGAATTGCTTCAGCGGCTCAAGGATTGCGGGCAGCTTGAAGTGTCCATAGGAGGGAGGGAAGAACCACAAATTTGCATGCAGTCGGAAGAGAAGAAGGTTCCTCTAACCCCCAAGGCCCTAGTGATATGTTTTACTAGGAAAGGGACCGGCTCCACACCCATATACCCCCGAAAAGCGCCCAAGCCAACGCCATTTGCATATCAAAGTAATAAGGCCGTTCCGTGGAAGTATACCCCTCCCGCGTTCAGCGAAAGAGTTGCAACCGAAGTTGAGTCCCTGTCAGCTATGGTGACCAACATCACCGGCCTCAGTGGCGTAACCCGCAGTGGTCGGGTGTTCGCTTCCCCTCACCCGGCGGAGTTGCCCTCCAAGGGGAAAGCGCCCATGGTCCATGAACCCATAGACGTAGCCACCCCCTCGAAAGAAGCAGATCCTCCAGTGGAAAGAGGGGCTGAAAAGAAAGAAGGTCTTCAAGGAAAGACGGTGACTTTGGAAGAGGCCTATGAGTTCCTTCGCCTCATTCAATAAAGCGAGTTTAAGGTAGTCGAGCAACTGAATAAAACTCCAGCGAGGATCTCGTTGCTTGAACTGCTCATAAACTTCGAGCCTCATCGCACGCTGTTGATAAAAGTCCTCAATGATGCCCATGTAGCCCACGATATCTCAGTGGAGGGTTTTGAAGGCATCGTTAATCATATAACCACCAATAATTATATCGCGTTTGCGGAAGAAGAGATTCCCGTAGAGGGGAGAGGACACAACAAGGCTCTTCATGTATCGGTAAAGTGTATGGACCATGTTGTCGCAAAGGTGCTTATCGACAATGGGTCGAGTTTAAATGTAAAGCCGAAGACCACTTTGGAAAAGCTTCCTTTTAGTGCGTCACGTTTAAAACCGAGCTCGATGGTAGTGCGAGCCTTTGATGGTACTTGGCGGGAAGTGATGGGGGAAATTGACATTCCCATTCAGATAGGCCCCCACACTTGCAATGTGGTGTTTCAAGTAATGGATATAAATCCCGCCTATAACTGCCTCTTGGGAAGACCTTGGATTCATGCCCTGGGAGTGGTCCCTTCAACGCTTCACCAGAAATTGAAGTTCGTAGTGGGTGGACTTTTAGTGATAGTGTAGGGTGAAGAGGATATGTTAGTGAGCTGCCCCTCCTCCGCACCATACGTAGAAGCGGTAGAAGAATCATTGGAAACGGCTTTCCAATCCTTCGAGGTGGTGAGCTGAGCCTCTGTGCAACCAAGTCCGTTGCTACCTTCTCTCTCCAACGCGGCCATAATGGTGGCGCGTGTTATGCTCAGGAACGGATTTGAGCCCAGAATGGGTCTAGACAAGGACGGCCTCGGAAATGCCGACGTGGTCGATATCAAGGGAAATCCATACAAATATGGATTAGGGTATGAACCCGGGATGCCGGGGAGGAGGAATGTGCCGTCAAGACTTCGGGCGGATAGGGTATGGCCCGGCCGTATTAGCCAGTGTTTCACCAGTGCTGGAATGGTGTCCGAGGAGGAGGTGGCTGCAATAGAAGAGGAGTTCCCTCAAGAACCACCAAATTTCGTGCAACCATGCCACCCCGATTCCCAAGTGGGGAACTGGCGCGTGATAAGCCAGCCAGAAGTCTATACCGCTGATTCAATGTAATTAGAGCCTATAGATTTCCTTTCTCTTTTGTTTTGTGAAACCTACCTTATTAAATAAAACGAAGAGATCTTGTTTCATCTGTTCTTGCAATTCCACCTTTTCTCATATCATTTTGCATGTTTTTGTTTCTTTTGTCTTGTTTGGTATAGATATGGGGTCGATTCTTTGAGGATCCTAACAACGAGAGTTTGACAATCGATTTCGATCGAGATATAAGCCAAACAGTAAACGAGGAAGAGGAAGAGGACGTCCTTTCACCAGAGTTGGAGAGATTGGTCGCTCAGGAAGAACGTGAAATGAAGCCTCACCAAGAAGAAACCGAATTGGTAAACTTAGGGACCACGGAGGAAAAGAAAGAAGTAAAGGTAGGAACCGGTATGACCGCGCCTATCCGCCAAGGCTTGATAACCCTTCTTGAAGAGTATCAAGATGTCTTTGCGTGGTCATATCAAGACATGCCCGGTCTGGATTCCGACATTGTGCAGCATAAGTTGCCTTTGAATCCTGGGTCTTCCCTGGTTAAGCAAAAGTTGTGAAGAATGAGACCCGAGATGTCTTTAAAAATTAAAGAAGAAGTAAGGAAGCAATTTGATGCAGGGTTCTTAGCTGTAGCTCGGTACCCAGAGTGGGTGGCCAACATTGTCCCAGACCCGAAAAAGGACAGCAATGTTCGAATGTGTGTAGACTACCGGGACTTGAACCGAGCCAGTCCTAAAGACAATTTTCCCCTGCCACACATTGATATATTGGTAGATAATATAGCCAAGTTCGCCCTTTTCTCATTTATGGATGGTTTCTCGGGGTATAATCAAATAAAGATGGCACTCGAAGATGTAGAGAAGACCACTTTCGTCACCCAATGGGGGACGTTCTGCTATAAAGTGATGGCCTTCGGGCTGAAAAATGCTGGGGCAACCTATCAGCGTGCCATGGTGGCGTTATTCCATGACATGATGCATAAGGAAATAGAGGTCTACGTAGATGACATGATTGCCAAGTCTCGGACTGAGGACGAACACCTTGTCAATTTGCGTAAGCTGTTTGGAAGGTTGCGGAAATACCAACTAAAACTAAACCCAACCAAATGCACCTTCGGGGTAAAGTCGGGGATGTTGCTAGGATTTATCGTAAGTCAGAAAATGATAGAGATAGATCTCGAGAAAGTGAAGGCCATCCTTGAAATGCCGGAACCATGCACAGAGAAGCAGGTTCGGGGGTTCTTGGGCAGGTTGAATTATATCGCGAGATTTATCTTGCAACTCACCCCTACATGTGAGCCCATTTTCAAGCTATTACGTAAGAACCAGGCAGTCCTGTGGAACAGTGACTGCCAAGAGGCCTTCAAGAAGATCAAACAGAGTCTCGCAAACCCCCCGGTGCTCATGCCACCTGTAACAGGAAGACCTCTTTTCCTGTACATGACCATGTTGGACGAGTCTATGGGGTGCGTGTTGGGTCAGCACGATGATTTTTGGAAAAAGGAGCAAGCCATCTACTATCTAAGCAAGAAGTTTACCGCATGTGAGATGAATTACTCAATGCTGGAAAGGACGTGTTATGCTCTGGTATGGGCATCACATCGGCTCAGGCAGTACATGCTCAGCCATACCACGTGGCTTATTTCCAAAATGGATCCCGTGAAATACATCTTTGAGAAACCGGCCCTCACGGGACGAATCGCTAGGTGGCAGGTACTATTATCTGAATTCGATATCGTTTACGTCACCCAAAAGGCGGTAAAGGGAAATGCCTTAGTGGATTATTTGGCCCAGCAACCCCTCCAGGATTATCGGCCGATGCACCCTGAGTTCCCAGATGAAGATATCATGGCCCTGTTTGAAGAGAAGCGAACGCACGAGGACATAGACAAATGGATTGTTTGCTTCGATGGGGCATCTAACGCTTTGGGCCACGGAGTAGGGGCAGTCCTTGTATCCCCGGATGATCAGTGTATTCCTTTCACGGCTAGGCTAGGTTTTGATTGTACCAACAATATGGCCGAGTACGAAGCATGCGCCCTCGGGGTTCAGGCGGCCATTGATTTTGATGTAAAACTACTCAAGGTGTATGGAGACTCAGCTTTGGTGATACGCCAGTTGAAAGGAGAATGGGAAACTAGGGATCCGAAGTTGATACCCTATCAAACTCACATCTTGAGGTTAGCCAAGTACTTTGACGATATTTCTTTCCACCACATACCTCGAGAAGAGAATCAAATGGCTGATGCATTAGCCACCCTGGCATCCATGTTTCAACTCGCCCCACATGGGGATCTGCCGTACATCGAATTCAAATCTCAGGGCAGCCCGGCATATTGTTATGCAATAGAGGAAGAGCGGGATGGGAAACCGTGGTATTTCGACATCAAACAATATGTCGAGAACAAAGAATACCCACCAGGGATTTCTGACAATGACAAAAGGACGTTGAGGAGATTGGCTACTGGTTTCTTTGTAAGTGGTACCATACTGTACAAACGAAACCACGACATGACCCTCCTACGATGCGTAGATGCCAAAGAGGCGAACTTCATGATTGAGGAGATCCACGAGGGTTCCTTTGGGACACATGCCAATGGGCATGCTATGGCCAGAAAAATCCTTAGGGCCGGTTATTATTGGCTCACTATGGAAAGCGATTGTTGCACTCATGTAAGGAAGTGTCATAAATGTCAGGCGTACGCGGACAATGTCAATGTTCCGCCACATCCTCTGAATGTTATGTCCGCTCCTTGGCCTTTTTCCATGTGGGGAATAGATGTCATTGGGGCCATCGAACCCAAAGCGTCGAATGGTCACCGCTTCATTCTTGTGGCGATAGATTACTTCACCAAATGGGTCGAAGCGGCTTCTTATACTAATGTCACGAGGAGTGTGGTAGTTAGATTCATCAAGAAGGAGTTTATTTGTCGATACAGACTCCCCAGTAAGATCATTACTGACAATGGCACCAATCTGAACAACAAGATGATGCAGGAAATGTGCGAGGATTTCAAGATCCAGCATCATAACTCCACCCCTTATCAGCCGAAGATGAATGGGGCTGTAGAGGCTACGAATAAAAATATTAAGAAGATTGTTCAGAAGATGACAGTGTCATACAAAGATTGGCATGAGATGTTGCCTTTCGCCCTACACGGATATAGAACCTCGGTACGAACTTCTACTTCGGCAACGCCGTATTCCTTGGTTTATGGGATGGAAGCAGTACTCCCATTTGAGGTAGAGGTTCCTTCTCAGAGGATAATAGCGGAGTCAAGCCTAGAAGAGTCAGAGTGGGCTCAAGCACGCTACGACCAACTCAATCTTATTAAAGGTAAGCGTTTGACAGTCATGAGTCATGGGCGTCTATATCAACGAAGGATAAAGAATGCATTCGACAAGAAGGTACGCCCGTGCAAGTTCAACGAAGGGGACCTCGTGCTGAAGAAGATGTCCCACGCTGTTAAGGATAATCGAGGCAAGTGGGCCCCGAATTATGAAGGACCTTTCGTGGTGAAAAAAGCTTTTTCTGGGGGTGCTCTGATACTCACCCACATGGATGGCGAGGAGTTGTCCTCGCCCGTAAACTCCGATGTAGTTAAACGATATTACGCTTGAAGTCTGGGGCAATCGAGAGGACCGTTGCATGTTTTTTTATTTCTGAGTTTTTCTCGTTCTTTTGGTTTCCTCTAGGGATTCCCATTCACTATATTTGTCTAGTTTCTTTGAAAAGAAAAGATGGGCGAGGTTTCAGTCCTCCCTTTGGTTTCAAACCTTGTGTTTTAGTTTTGTTATAACCTGAGCCCTCTTCGCTCGGTTCATGGGGTGCCCCAAATGCTTATTTAAAATTGAATCTAACCAGCCTTCACTAAAAAATCATCGCATTAGAAACATTCATACATGCACATGCACATGCATATCTTGTGATAGCAAGGAGCAGAATTGTCTCAAGCCACGGCCAGAAGTCAAGACAAGTCAATGGCAGAAATCAACCAAGGTAAGACGATGAATGGTCACGATTGGCCGCATATTGTTTGTCTCCTGCTTGCAGGTACTTAGGGATGAAGGCAAATGGAGGATAGGGTCGCGACCGACCAATCGTCACCCCTTCCCGACGTTGGGCCAGCGGAGAACATCGCTGCAAGGCAGCCCAGTATCCTTTGAATTCGCAGTATTTTACTACTATTGTTTGTTTTTAAATAAGTAATCAACGCCTAATTCTAACTTAAGTAGGTTCGAGTAGGCAAAACGCTAACCCATAAGAGGGGGGGAAGGCATGGTTAATGTATCCCTAAAAAAAAAAAAATTTGGCAGGTTAGCTCGCCTGGGAGGGGAACGTTTTTGTATCCAAAAACTTCCCCCCCCCCCCCCTCATTCAAAAGAGAGGACTCACGAAGGCTTGCGGTTTTTGCTCCCCTAAGCCACCTTTGGTTGCATTTTGCATTCATTTTTGGTGTTTCTACTCACTCCAACAAGTAAGTATTCAATCCTTGAGTTTTTTGCTTCCCATTGGAGTATTTTCTTCATCTTTTGGAGCTTTAAATTGTGAGAGCGTGCTTATATTTGTGGGGCAGTTTTGGTTTGTTTTTATGCTTGATTTCTTGAGTGGAGGATTTGAATGAGAAGGCCTTAGGCCTATGTTGTATTCTGAAGCAATGGGGCATGTCACATTGCCCCCATTCTCTTGTAATTTATGTCCAAACGTGCGCCCACCAAGTGCTCGGTGAAATGCCCCAATGATATATGAATATGGTTTTGCAAAATTGGGATGGTGGGACTGTTTTATGTATGTAGAGACAGCATAGGAGATTCAAAATAGGTGCCCACATGCAATTTCAAGCTTAGGAACCCAAACTTTTTAGCTTTAATGCAAGAAAACATACTCATGGTTAGGAACCCAAAATTTGGTTTTAGAATTAGAAAAGCATGAAAATTAGGACTTGTTTGTGAGAGTTTTTTCACGAATTTGGGCTGCCCCATGTTTGATACTTTGCACCTAAGTAATATGAAAAACACCTTGCAATAGAATGTATATATAGGTAAATAAAAGGGGCATGAAATTCTTTGCAAAGGGTATTGAGGTCGCTTCCTAAATGAATGTATGATAGCATGGAATTCCCTTTTGAATGCAAGTGTGTGCAGGATGTAATTAGCTTTCCAATATGCATATAAATAAATGAGAGAGAAACAATAAATTTTGTATGATATATATTTCAAATATGTGTAGGTAGTTTGTAATAGTAAATGTTTAGGATATAATTAAGTGTGAACTTTGACGCAATGCCTTGAGCGTGAGAATGTGTGTTCTTTTCAAATGCATATATATGTATGACAATTAGAATCTGTTGGATGGCCTCTATGTTGATATAAATAGTAGGATATTCCACACATACGCGTGTGCATAAATAGATTACGTGAGTTCGTTCTAAAATCAGAGGGATTAGCATGACATTTTGTGCGTTAAGATAAGCATTATCTTGTAAAACTAACTTCTAAATGTTTGTTCTCGCAGGAAATGGCCCCGAGGAAGCTTGCCTCAAAGAGATCCAGGAAGGATAAAGCGGCTGAAGGAACCAGTTCCGCTCCCGAATATGACAGCCACCGTTTTAGGAGCGCTGAGCACCAGCAGCGCTTCGAGGCCATCAAGGGATGGTCATTTCTCCGGGAGCGACGCGTCCATCTCAGGGACGACGAGTATACCGACTTCCAGGAGGAGGTAGTTCGCCGGCGGTGGGCATCACTGGTTACTCCCATGGCCAAGTTCGACCCAAACATATCCTCGAGTTTTATGCCAATGCTTGGCCTACAGAGGAGGGTGTGCGAGATATGCGATCCTGGATGAGGGGTTAATGGATCCCGTTCGATGCGGATGCTCTTAGCCAGTTCCTGGGATACCCTTTAGTGCTGGAGGAGGGCCAGGAATGCGAGTATGGCCAGAGGAGGAATCGGTCCGATGGGTTTGATGAGGAGGCCATCGCCCCGTTGCTATGTATACCAGGGCAGGATTTTGCCCAGACTGCTGCTGGACGACGGGTGCGGATCATGCGCACCAATATGACCACCCTGACCCAGATCTGGATGACTTTGCTGCTCAGCAACATCCAGCCCAGCGATCATAATTCCGACCTCCCCCTGCCGAAGTGTCAGCTGGTGTACACCATCCTGACACGGATGAGCATTCACGTGGCTCAGTTAATCGCTGATGCCATCTATCTATTTGCAGGTATGGCGCCTACCAGGCACCCTCTGGACCCGGATAAGTCCAACAGGGCCCTGGGATTTCCCGCTTTGATCACAGGACTCTGCCAGTTGTTCGGAGTCCC
Organism: Glycine soja; assembly: GCF_004193775.1. Classification (NCBI taxonomy): domain Eukaryota; kingdom Viridiplantae; phylum Streptophyta; class Magnoliopsida; order Fabales; family Fabaceae; genus Glycine; species Glycine soja. Next base: position 33,555,943 of record NC_041019.1, read on the forward strand.
CGTCGCACCTAGCAAGGTGATTCGGCCGCCCATCATCCGAGCTTTTATTGAGAAGTATTGCACGCAGAGACAGGCCCAGGGGGATGCTCCGCAGGCCGCGGACGCGCCGCCACCTCATCAGGCTGACCCAGCTGGATCATTTGATACGGAGCAGTATTTGCGGCATTTGGTTCGCCAGCAGGCAGCCAACCACTGGGCACATGTACAGACCCATGATTGTCTTTACCAGTTGAGCCTCAGCCTGCAGAGCCAGGGTTTTACTTCTTTTCCGTGCGCTAATCCGGATCAGTTTAGGGCAGAGGTCGCTTGGCCCGGGGATTTGCCTGAGGCCCGGGCAGGAGAGGCACCAACAGAGACTCCCGACGAGGCAGATGAGGCCCGCGAGGACGAGGAGATGACCGATTTACTTGATTTCTTAGGAGGGAGCGGAGCCACATGATTGGGAGATCCCTTGATCCGTATTTCTTTTTTGTTTCCATTTTTTCATGTTACATATCATCTTATTTTTTGTTTGACTAAGGGACTAATGTTTGTTTCGTGTTGATTGACTTTTGTTTTGTACATACATATCGTTTGAGTTGTTACGTCAGTACTTGTTTCGTTAGTGCTTGTAGAAATTCCGGAATCGCGTAGAATTTTTTCATTTAGGAGCGTCGTCCTAAAAATAAAATGAACCAAAATCATGATAAAAAAAGAGAAAAGTGTAGTGAATAAAATGTCTGCGTATATAAAGAAAAAGGAAAATGTGCATAGAAGGGTTTTTATAAAAAATACGTGTAGAGAAATTCTTGTGTGTGTGAACAACGAGTGTATATAAAGAAACTTTTGTATGAACCGTAGGTGTGCGTTGGAGAAAAACGAAAAAGATCTTTGAATGTAAATAGGGTTTGATCGTGTGCGTATACAGAAAAAGTTTGTCATGTATAAGAGTGTAGATATACAAAAGAAAATTTCTTCATAAAGGATCACAGGTGTATAATTTTGTGAATATATAAAAATGAAACAAAAAGGAAAAAGAAAGAAAGACCGCAAAGGTCGACATGTTATAGTTAAGAAGTATAAATCATTCGTAAAGAGCAAACGTATCTTCTGGAAACAAGGGACTGACGCTAAGAGTTTATTTTCCGGAATGACCGAGATAAGAATGGATGAATTCATTAAACCGGTGAAAGAACATAACTTGGAAACGTTGGGTCTGTTTGTGTAAATTCCCAACCGTAGTATCACAATGCCATAAACGGGATGCTTGAGTGCCCACCTGGCTGTAGCCATGACTAATTTTGCACGTTGTTTTCAAATCATCATTGTCACGCGTGCCTTATGAAATAATATGGAAGTTCGGCCCGAAATCGACACCTTGACACCCAAATTTGTTTCGCCCCAGATATCAAGATTGGGTTTCCACGATAAAAGACCCCATTGAAACACAACCTTAGACCTTTTTCGACCTTGGCCTATAAAAAAGAATCTTCATTCCTTCCCCGAAGCAAAGGACAGCGGAATCTCCTCAAGGGAGAGCGAATATAATGCTAAAACCCGATTTCCCAAACAAAGGGATGGGGAAGGAGAAGTGAAAAGAAAGAAAAGGAATAAATGGAAAGAAAGAAAAAGAAAAAGATGAAAATAAAGAAAAGAACAATAAAAAAGAAAAGGAAGGATTCCCGATCGAAGGTCGAAGGGAAGTGAAAATGGAAAAGAGCGGAGGCAAACAAAATAATTTTGGGTCAATGAAAGAAAGGGAATGGAAAATCTTCAGACCAGATAAATTCTCGGCAAGGTAAGTGACTGCCGGCAAAGGGAAACCCATTTTTGGTGTCTCCTCCTTTCAGATTGCCATTCTCGACTGGCGATATCCCACCCCACATGAACAAAGAGGAAAAGACCGAAACACCCAGCTTCCTCTCCAAAAACACTACCCTCGAGAAAATCCTATTGGTCCGTGATCGTATGTTTGATCTTTGATTCGATAGGAAGTCGTGTGCAAAATAGAGTCATGGTGCAGTTATGGTTTGGGAATAGGATAAAACACTTGCCTGTGTGAGTTTTATAAACTATGAGTGATTTATTTTCAGCTTAGCCCGATGTTTCCCCTGCATGTTCATTTAAAAGCTAAAAGTTGACATCCTGCCCTTCATTCTCGGTTACAAGGAAGATTACCCTTGGCACAAGTATATTGTTTCTCTAAGATATGGTGCTCTCGTGAATGATTTATTTTTCTTTGCAAAAAAAGCATGTTTGCCTTTTAGGTGAAAAAAAAATGGTGGACCGTTTGGTCCTGCCAACACACTTTTTTTCGGAGCCCCATGAATGTCATTGCCTAGCGTTGTTGATGTGTCCTCCACCTTCGAGTCTGGAGCCCCGCGAAGTTATTGCGTAGCGCTGTTCGCCAATTCTCCATTCTCCACTTTTTTTCGGAGCCCCATGAATGTCATTGCCTAGCGCTGTTCATGCATCCTCCACCTTCGAGTTTGGAGCCCCACGAAGTGATTGCGTAGCACTGTTCGCCAATTCTCCATTCTCCACTTTTTTTTGGAGACCCATGAATGTCATTGCCTAGCGTTGTTCATGCATCCTCCACCCAAAGAGTTTGGAGCTATGCTTCATGATTGACTAGTGAGGACCCTCTAGTGCAATCCTCCATTCTCCACTTTTTTTCGGAGCCCCATGAATGTCATTGCCTAGCGCTGTTCATGCATCCTCCACCTTCGAGTCTGGAGCCCGCGAAGTTATTGTGTAGCGCTGTTCGCAAAGTCTCCATTCTCCACTTTTTTTTCGGAGCCCCATGAATGTCATTGCCTAGCGTTGTTCATGTGTCCTCCACCTTCGAGTCTGGAGCCCCGCGAAGTTATTGCATAGCGTTGTTCGCCAATTCTTCATTCTCCAATTTTTTTTCGGAGCCCCATGAATGTCATTGCCTAGCGCTGTTCATGTGTCCTCCACCTTCGAGTCTGGAGCCCCGCGAAGTTATTGCGTAGCGCTGTTCGCCAATTCTCCATTCTCCACTATTTTTCGGAGCCCCATGAATGTCATTGCCTAGCTGATGCAAGCTCCATTGGAGCTTGTAGGCCTAGGATCTTCTTCATCAATGGATTCCTTTGCTTCTTGGAAGATGAATGGCAGCGGAATGGAGAAAGGAAGAGAGAGAGGAGATGCCACTTCAAGGAGAAGATGAGTCTAGAAGAAGCTCACCACCATAGGAGGCCATGGATAAGAGCTTGGAGGAAGAAGGAGATGAATGAAGTGAGAGGGAGAGAAGAGCACGAATTTTTGTGCTCTAAATGAGCTTTGAAATATGAAGTTTAATATTCAAATTATCAAAGTTGAAAAAAATGCACACACATGACCTCTATTTATAGCCTAAGTGTCACACAAAATTGGAGGGAAATTCAAATTTCACTTGAATTTGAAATTGAATTTGTGGAGCCAAACTTTGGAGCCAAAATTTCACTAATTATGGTTTCCTTTCTTTTCTTGTTTACTGGGTGACAATTCTGTATTGTTCAGATATTGTCTGGTCCAAAGACCTTTCTGCATATTTCTTTTGTTTTCTTCCGATCTTTGATCGGGAATTTTCTTTCTTTTTGCTTTCTCTCAATCTTTGATTGGGAATTTTCTCTTTGTTTTCTTCCGAGAGCAAGGATTGACACTCTCACCCTGGGTCAAGGTGTATGGTAAGTTGGGATTTCGGCTCAAGGCTTGTAGAACGGTTGGACATGACGTATGTCAGGGTTTGGTTTGGTTCACGACTTTTCTGCATATTTCTTCTGTTTTCTTCCGATCCTTGATCAAGAATTTTCTTTCTTTTGCTTTCTTCCGATTTTTGATTGGGAACTTTCTCCTTTGCTTTCTTTTTTTTTTCCTTTTTTTTGTTTTCTTCCGAGAGCAAGGATGGACATTCTCACCCTAGGTCAAGGTTTATGGTAAGTTGGGATTTCGGCTCAAGGCTTGTAGAACGGCTGGACATGACATATGTCAGGGTTTGATTTGGTTCAGGGATAAAAAGGGGGTGTCCCACATTATTTCCATGACACAAATGCAATAATGATGATTTGGAAATTTTATGCAAAACTAGCCATGCATGCACCTATGTGGACACTCAAGTGTCGAAAAAAATTTGGTCATGTGATGCTAGGGCTCATGATTCATTTCCTCTACTTTAGTCAACCCAGCGTTTCCAAAATATGTTCTTTTATCAATTTGTGCATTCATCCGAGTCTATTTTTGGGTGTTCGGGAAAACTTTCACAGCGTTCATCCTTCAAGTGTATACACATCTTTTTTTCAAAAACTGGTTATGATCAATGATTTTTTTTCAAAGAAAAGTTGGAAGTTATCTCTTTTCACAAGCATGTTGTTTTCTAGCTAGACAACTTTTTATTTTTATTATTTTCTTTTTTTCTTCCTTCTTTTTCTTTTCTTACTTGCTCTCTTTTTCTTTTCTTTTTCTCTTTCCCTTTTTTAAGTTATTTATCATTTATTCATTCATTTTTTCTCTTCTTTTTCTTTTTCTCTCTAAAAAGATCGTGCGGACGGGGGCGCACACTACCTACTTACGTCTAACCACAAGGTAAACGAAAAGAACAGATGAAATGGTAAATCGCAACAATGGTGACGAGATAACTGAGAGCCATAACGCCAAAAATTTCTAACAGAAACGAACAATAATAATAGTAATGTTAGTAACCATATGAACAAAAACAGAAAATAGTAATGTCAACAGCAATATAGACAATAACAGAAAAAGTCAATAGCAAACTAACTGAAAAATGTCAATAAAAAAGTGCGGTGACCTCGGTCACGTGGCTCCGCTTCCTCCCAAGAAATCGAGCAAGTTCGTCATCTCCTCATCCATACGAGCCTCCTCTGCATCGGCGGGGGATCTTATATGCGCCTCCCCTACATGGGCCTCGGGCCATGTGACCTCAGCCCTAAATTGCTCTGGAGTAGGGCACGCAAAAGGAGCGAAACCCTGCCCCTGTTGACTAAGACTGAGCTGGTAGAGACACTCATGTATCTGCACCTGTCCCCGGTGGTTGGCCGCCTGCTAGCGACCCAAGTGTTGTAGATAATGCTCCATGCCTAGTGACCATGCGGGATTAGCCTGATGAGGTGGTAGCGGTGCGTCTGCGGCCTGAGGTGCATCACCCTGCGCCTACCTAGGCGTCCAATACTTCTCAATGAAGGCCCGGGTGATTGACGGTCGGATCACCTTACTAGGGGTGACGGGAACCCCGAACGACTGGCAGAGGCCCGTGATCAATGCCGGAAACCCCAGGGCCCTGTTAGACTTATCCGGGTCTAGAGGGTGCTTGGTGGGTGGCATACCTGCAAATAAATAGATGGCGTCAGCAGTCAACTGAGCCACGCGGACGCTCATCCGTGTCAAGATGGCATACACCAGCTGACACTTCGGCAGGGGGAGATCGAAGTTATGATCACTAGGCAATACATTGGTGAGCAGCAATGTCATCCACATCTGGGTCAAGGTGGTCGTGCTGGTGCACATGATCCGCACCCGCCTCCCTGCAGCGGTCCGGGCGAAATCCTGCCCCGGGGTGCATAACAGCTGGGAAATAGCCTCCTCATCGAACCCATCGGCCTTGTTCCTCCTCTAACTGAACTCGCACTCCTAGCCTTCCTCCAACACTAGCGGGTCACCCCGGAACTGGCTGAGGGCATCTGCATCAAAGGGAATCCACTTTCCCCTCACCGATGACCACATGTCTCGCACTCCCTCTTCTGTGGGCCAAGCATTAGCATAAAACTCCAGGACTATCTCAGGGTCAAACTTAGCCATGGGAGTCACCAGTGACGTCCAATGTTGGCAGGCAATCTATTCCTGAAAATCCGTGTACTCATCGTCCCTGAGCTAGACGCGTCTCTCTCTGTGGAATGACCATCCTTTGATGGCCTCGAAGCACTGCTGGTGCTCGGCACTCTTGAAACGGTGGCTATCAAACTCAGGGGCGGCACTGGTCCCTTCAGCCGCGGCGTCCTTCCTAGATCTCTTCGCGAAAAGCTTCTTCGGAGCCATTTCTTGTGAGGACAAACATTTGGAAAGTTAATTTACAAGGAAATGCTATTTTGAAGCAAAAACGGCATGCTAATCTTTTCGATTTAGAACAAACTTCTGCACACATTTCCTTAAAGAATAACATTTATAAACGTGCATACGCGCAAAATATCCTGCTATTTATATCAATATACAAAAACATTCTAGCTACCACACATATTCTTTTGAAAAGAATTCATATATGCATGCTCAAGGTATTGTGCCAAAATTACACATAAAAGTATTTTGCTACCAAAAATTACATATGCACATTTGAAGTATTTTATTAACATACAAATTTTTTGTTGTTTCATTCACATTTATTTATACATATATGCACATTGGAGAGCCAATCTCATGTCATGCACACACTTGCATTTATTTGAAAAGGAATTTTCATGCCATTTATCTTTACTTTGAAAGGCAATTTCACATCATATGTTCATTTTGGGAAGCATTCTCGTGCCACATCCAAACATGTGTACATTTATAAAGCGCTTGACCACCTATTCAACATATACACGTTTTATTTGAAGGGTCTTTGTCTCTAGCTACCTATTAGATATATACATGTACATGGTGAATAACATCTTTACGCAAACTAGGCAAACATCATGGTGCAGCCCCAACAATCAGCCGTTGGCCTAAAGGGAAATCCCTATCACAACGTCTTCATTTTTATGCTTTCTTGCACTCAAAACCAAAGGCTTGGATTCCTAGGTCTAAGTCCTTAATTTGGGCACTCATTTTAGCTCCTACAAGTTGTCCGAATACTCAAAAACAGCAGCCAGATATGCACAAGTCAAATCCCCAAGAAAAAATTCACAAACCCATGAGCAAATGCCATTGAGGCATTTCACCGAGCACTTGGTGGGCGCATGTTTAGGCATGAAAATTTGGGGAATGGGGGCAAAGTGTCGCTTCCAATTGCTTTAGAATGCATAAGCATGGCTCTTTATGGGTCGGCATTCGCTTACTCGAACCCCTTTAGGGTAGATTAGGCATCCAATATTTACTTCAAAGACATAACAGTAATAATTACTGGGAATTTAAAGGATACTAGGCTGCCTCCCAGCGGCGCTTTCCGTTTATCAAGAGCTGGGCAAGGGACGACGATCTATCGGTCGTGACCCTAGCCTCTACTTGCGTCCGTCCCTAAGTACCTAAAAGCAGGAAACGACATTGCGCGACAAACTGTGGCCACGTTACTATTTTACCTTGATAGATTTTTTCCTTTAGCCCCATCGCGGCATTTGACCACTGCTTAAGACGGTTCTGCTCCTGTCATCACAAAATATGCATGCGTATGCATATGCATGAGTGTTTTCAAATGCAACAATCTTTTTAGTGAAAGCTGTTTAGGTTCAATTTTAATTAAGCGCTTGGGGCATCCCATGAATTGAGCGAAAAAGCTCAGGTTATCACAAACTGCACATGGTTTAAAGCACAAAGTGAGGACTGAAGCCTCAATCTCATGTTCTCCTCTTTTAAAAGACCGTGACAAGAAAATTACAGCCGACAGGAATCCCTGACGGAAACCATGAAGAACACACACAAATAAAATAACATGTAGCGATATCCTCAATTGCCCCAGATCCTAAGCGTAGTATCGCTTGACAACATCGGAGTTCACATGTGAAGGTAGCTCCTCGCCATCCATGTTGGTGAGCACCAAGGCCCCTTCGGAAAAAGCCCTTTTCACAACGAAAGGCCTTTCGTAGTTCGAGGCCCACTTCCCTCGATTATCTTTAACAGCGTGGGACATCTTTTTCAGCACAAGGTCCCCCTCATGGAACTTGCGCATGCGCACCTTCTTGTTGAACGCGTTCTTCATTCTTTGTTGATACAGGCGCCCATGGCTCATGGCCGTCAATCGCTTACCCTCAATAAGGTTGAGTTGGTCGTAGCGTGTTCGAGCCCACTCTGATTCCTCTGAGCCTGATTCTGCTAGTATCCTCTGGGAAGGGACCTCTACCTCAAATGGGAGTACCGCTTCCATTCCATAAACCAAGGAGTACGGTGTTGCCCCAGTAGAAGTTCGTACCGAAGTTCGGTATCCATGCAGGGCAAAAGGCAACATCTCATGCCAATCTTTGTACGACACTGTCATCTTCTGAATAATTTTCTTAATATTCTTATTGGCTACTTCCACGGCTCCATTCATCTTTGGTCGGTAGGGCGTGGGATTGTGATGCTGGATTTTGAAATCCGCGCACATTTCCTGCATCATTTTGTTATTTAGATTGGTGCCATTGTCAGTAATGATCTTCCTAGGGAGTCCGTACCGACAAATCAACTCCCTCTTTATGAATCTGACCACCACACTTCTCGTGACATTGGTGTAGGAAGCTGCTTCGACCCATTTGGTGAAATAATCTATTGCCACGAGAATGAAGCGATGACCGTTCGAAGCCTTGGGTTCGATGGCCCCTATGACGTCTATTCCCCACATGGAAAAAGGCCAAGGGGCAGACATGACGTTTAGAGGATGTGGCGGGGCATTGACATTGTCCGCGAACGCTTGGCATTTATGGCATTTCCTTACATGGGTGCAACAATCACTTTCCATGGTGAGCCAGTAATAACCTGCTCTCAGGATCTTCCTGACATTGTCCAAGACACCCGTAATGCTTCCGTAAAATTCCGCTAACCCTAAATAAGCATATTTCACTTAATACGAATGAGAGGGAAGAGAAAAAAAGAAGAAAATCAAATCCTATATGCTTCCGTAACTTTTCCGTAAATTACGAAAGTAGGGGGGTGAACTTATCAAAATTGGGGGGGTGCAAATAGCAATTTCGAAATTCTGAATTGGGCCTTCCAGAATGATTTTTTGAAGCTGGATATTTTGAATTGGGCGAGCTGGGTGGCAACCTCCTCCCCCTTTTTCCTATAAATAGGCTGAAGGGGGCTGTTCTAAGGAGCCCGGATCCCCCTGGTGATGCATTTCAGATGTTTTGGGTAAAAAAAATTGTTTCCGTGAAGAAAATCCAAGGCGAGGTGCTTCCGTAACGCTTCCGAGATGTTTCCGTAAGCAAATCCGTGAAGGTTTTCCTCCGTTCCTCATCCGTTCTTCGTTCTTCAACAGGTAAGATTCCAAATTGAGCTTTTCAATTCATTCTATGTACCCGTGGTGGTCCACATTTTGTTTCATGTATTTTTATTCTCGTTTTCATTCGCTTTCTATACCCCCTTTTGACGTGCTTCAGTCATTTATTTAAGTCATTTCTCGTCTAATCAAAAAATAAAATAAATTTCCACCGATCATTTGAATTCTATCATCCGTTAATTTCGGTTAAAATGAATTCCAACCGTTCGGTCGTGCCGTAACCACGTTGGAAATCAAAAAAGAGGTAAAATAATAATATAATAATCAAAAAATACTTTTTAGTAAAATAAAGCGAAAAAATCAATCGGACGTTTCTCTTTGGGATTTCTCGTTCTTAGTTGAATTGACTAATAACTAAAGTGAAATTAAGGCTAAAATCAACTCGTAAAGTCAAGCTCGTCCACAAAAAAGTCACAAAAAAGGATTTGAAAAGTTCAATATCTCAGTTTTTCTTACCAAGTAAATGGATCACTTTTAAGGTCCAACGCCTTAAAATGATCACCTTCCAAGTAAAAAGAATCGCTTGATTCACCCTTAAGAAAGAACTACGTAGGTCTGATTTCCTCTCCAAAGGAGGGTACGTAGGAGCAAAAGCCCCACTTTTGTCGACCTCAAAAATAAAAAGAAAATAAAAATTAAGATAACACAGTTTCCACAATTCTAAAAAATAGGTTGTTTCCTTCGAGACAAACGTAAGAGGTGCTAATACCTTCCTCAAACGTAAATACAACTCCCGAACTTAGAATTTTCATTTTGACCGGTTTCCTTCGGTTTTTCTGACGTTTTCCACAAATAAACGTTGGTGGCAACTCCACGCATCTTTCCTCCTTTGGAAAGCGCACCCGTGAGCCTCGCCTCGCTCGCCCGCAAAAGGGCACGTTGCGACAGTTGGCGACTCCACTGGGGACTGTTTTTTGTGAGTTAGGCCTATTTTAAGGAATTGTGGAATTGTGAAACTTTGTGTGTGCGTTTGTTGAACTGTGTAAAATGTAATAACTGCTGTCTTTTCACATTTTTACACTGCATTCTAAGCACCCACGGGTTTGAGTAAAAAAGGGGGGCCCTATACCCGGGTTCATGGGAATCTAAGGAGTGGAGGTGAATCTATGATCATGCTAGGTCTCTGACTTGCTTGATAATAGTGAAACCTCGTCTAGAGCTTTCTCTGTTTATAATATGTTGTTGCTGGTATTCCATACCGCCGCAATATTATTATCTTGAGTGATGATACCTCTAGAAAACAGCCGTGTGAGCTATGAATCATTGGGAGTAGTTATTAGAGACCCCTAGATATTACCCTATAGGTCCCTAAAATAGGGGCACGAAGCGAACACGCTGCGTGCCTTTTAAACACTGTCATGCATATAACCTAAATGTCATGTACGCCTTTGTTGTTTGTAATTATTTGTGGATATTGTCGTACTCTATGCATCCACATGTTATGCTTTTGCGCGTCTACATCATGTCGTCACACATGCGTTGTATGTGGGTCTCATCTTTTGTCGTGGGAAGTCGGAAGATCCATATCGTCTTCTTAACTACACACATGGGGCGCTGCGCCCCCAAATGCGCAAGTAAGGAGATATGATTTTCCGGGCTCTCGTGTCCATAAATGCATTCATATCATGCATCGCATAAACATCTCTTCAGCATCATAATAAACATATCGTTCCTACATTTGTTCGTTATCATATTCCAGCATCGCATTTTGCATGAGTCATTGCATCATCATGCATATGTGTTCAACAAACTCTTTTTATCTACAAATTGCATACTAATTGTTTTCATGTTTGCTCATGTGTGACCCTTGCGTTTTCCTCGGCAAGACAAAAACAAAAAAAAAACGCGAAAAATCACGCTACATTCTTAGTTGCATGTGTTAGGTACCATGAGCCAACCATGTTGGGATCATAAACCCATTTCTAAAATAAATAAATAAAAAACACAAACAACAAAACAAAATGATTGAGCATGGTACCTAATGCATGGTTAACTAGGAAATGATGTTTCTTCGGGCATTTCAATCTCATAATTACATTTTCCATGCATAGCATGCGTATTCCCGAATCTTTCATCTCTATGAAATGTTGTTGAAGTATTGGTGATCAAAATTGTCATTCCCTGGGTTATGGGGTTGAACCAAGCTCGTGCTTTTACGAAAAAGTTCATCAAATCAAGTTGAAGCATGGAAGTAACCATCTTGCAAAAAATTGGGGCAGAAGATGGATCGGGTTACATCGCTGCTTCGTCTACTGCCAAACACATTTAGGACTGTTAATGTCCTTGTTACTTCCAGTTTCAACTTGACGAAGATGTCATTGGACCATGTTGAAAATCTAAATTGATTCAACCCCATATCCTGCGTAAAATTCGCAATACTTCAACTGTGCATCATTCGCATACATCCATGTTATTCATTGGTTGCATTGCTCATTGCATTCTTTCCTTGAAAAAGAAAAACTTAATCGTTGTTATAAAAAAACAAAAAAAAGCATGCTTTACGGTGCCCTCACCGAACCTCAACTAAGCTAGAGTAATGGGTGAAGTAGAGGAGGTACAAGAGAAGATGAAGGCCGACATGGAGGCCATGAAAGAGCAAATGGCCGCAATGATGGAGGCCATGATGAGCATGAAGAAGATAATGGAAGCCAATGCGGTTGTAGTTGCCGCTACCAGCATTGTTGCTAAGGTGAACCCGTAGTCCCCATCGGGCCTCAACCAAATGAATCATCCAACCTCAGCTATGGTAGGCAAAGATTTGGGAAGTACGGGCGGCCCCCATTATGCACAAAGTCAAAACAAGCATGCCTTCCCACCATATGGCTTGCCTCCCAACTGTACACCACCCAATGTAGCGTACACTCCCAGTGAGAATGTCAATAACTCCACTTCAATACTCATTGAGAGCCGACAACCCCAAACTGATCATGCACATGTCTCTCAAACCGTGGGGGAGACACATGAAATTCCCCATTACAATCTAGCCGACTTCGAGCCTTGGCTCGGATATGCCACTGAAGGGCAAGCAGTTGGTGGTATACCCCTTGAAAACACTTCGGAAGGCCCTCAGTATCACCCACAACTACACCTCTTGCATTCCACAACAAGTAAAAACCCTCATGCTATGGCAGAAATGGGAAAGTTGGACCATCAAGAGGAAAGGCTCAGGGCCATTGAAGGAGGTGAAGATTATGCCTTTGCTAACCTAGAAGAATTGTTCCTAGTACCCAATATCATCACCCCTCCCAAGTTCAAGGTGCCAGACTTTGACGAGTACAAGGGGACTACTTGCCCCAAGAACCATCTAAAGATGTATTGTCGGAAGATGGGGGCATACGCAAAAAATGAGGAATTGTTGATACATTCCTTCCAAGAAAGTCTTACTGGGGTAGCTGTTACCTGGTACACTAACTTGGAACCTTCCCGAGTCCATTCTTGGAAGGACCTAATGGTTGCCTTCGTTAGGCAGTGTCAGTATAATGGCTTCAGATAGGATGCAACTAGAAAACATGTGCAAAAAGGGGGCACGAATCCTTCAAAAGAATACGCCCAAAGGTGGAGAGACCTGGCAGCTCAAGTGGCACCTCAATGACGGAAAAAAATGATGACAATAATAGTAGACACATTACCAGTATTCTACTACGAAAAGATGGTGGGCTACACACCTTCAAGCTTTGATGATATGGTCTTCACCGATGAAAGGATCAAAGTGGGTCTAAAAAAAGGCAAATCTGATCATCATGCTTTGATAAATGCCAAAAAAAACTAGGGCAAATGAAGAGGGTGAGAATGAGGGAGAAGCCCATGCTGTGACTGCCATTCCTATATAGCCAAGTTTCCCACCAACCCAACAATGTCATTACTCAGCCAATAACCAACCTTCTCTTTACCCACCACCCAGTTATCCACAAAGGCCATCCCTAAAACAACCACAAAGTCTGTCTACCGCACTTCCAATGACGAACATCACCTTTAGCACAATCCAAAAACACCAACCAAGAAATGAATTTTGCAGCGAGAAAGCCTGTAGAATTCACCCCAATTTCGGTGTCCTATGCTGACTTGCTCCCATATCTACTTGATAATTCAATGGTAGCCATAACCCCAACCAAGGTTCATCAACCTCCATTTCTCCGAGAATACGACTCGAACGCAACGTGTGCTTGTCATGGAGAAGCCCTGGGGCATTCCATTGAGCATTGTAGGGGCCTGAAGCGTAAGGTGCAAGGTCTAATTGATGCGGGCTGGCTTAAATTTGAGGAGAATCGCGTGTAAATCCTGACATTAACAAGAGATGCCACACATGGGGCAATTTTGAAAGCTGTTGTTAGATGTCTCTAATGACTCATCAGGATTTTCAACTTTCACCGGAATTGGGTGCAAGCCATTGGTCTATTTGCTCAAGCGACCTATGCTCCTGAGTTTGGACTTCCAAGACCATTCAATCAGAGATTACTCGTCTTGCACGTTGGTGGGGCTGCCGTAAGACAACAAGTAAAGTTCAAAACAAATAAGTTTCAAAATAAAAATAAAAATAAAAATAAGAAAAAAGGGTTAAAAAAAATAAAAAAAAGGGAGCATTTGATTGACTGTGTTTTCAAGACGTTCATGTGACCTCATTTTATCATTCCGGAAAGTTTGTCTTTTTAGAGAGAAGTGAGTTATCAAGAATAGGATGTTGGACAAATGGCCTCAGTTATCTTAAGAAGGGGGGGTTGATTAAGATACGAAGACTATTCCCAAATTAAACTTTCACTCTCTCTTTTCGGATTAACAATGCACCCCTAACATGAATTACTCAAAAGACAATTCAAAGTAAACTTCTTTAAAGCAAAAGATAAATAGCAATAAATAAAAGAAGTTTAAGGGAAGAGAGGAATGCAAACTTGATTTATACTGGTTCGGCCACTTCCCGTGCCTACGTCCAGTCCTCAAGCAACCCACTTGAGATTTTCCATTCTCTTTGTAAAACTCTTTTTACAAAGTCTGAACCACACAGGGACAACCCTTCCCTTGTGTTTAGGAATCCTCTACAACAAGAAATCCACAGTCTCTTAATCCCTTTTCAGAAATAAGAAGAAGAGAAGAAGAGATCTCTCTTAAAAGAGATAGATTGTACAATGAAGATCAATCAAAATTCCTTATTGAATATGCAAGTGGTTGACCAAGGAATCTTTTTGAGAAGATAAGACAGTTCAGTTCAGAAAAACTCTTAATATTTTGAAAGGATAAAACCTTTTGGGCAATGAAAACTCCCTTTAAATTCGTGTTTCCAAGTCACCTTTGATGGCCATTCATAAACCATTTGAATAGATGTGACTCTTGGAAATTATTTTCTGAAAATCCCCTCTGGTAATCGATTACAAGACTTGTGTAATCGATTACAGGCTTTAAAATTTGAATTAAAACGTTCAATAAACTGTTGGTAATCAATTACCATCCATGCGTAATCAATTACACATTATAAATTTTGAATTCAAATTTCTAGTGACTATTATAAACATTTTCAGCTGCTGGTAATCGATTACCAGAGAGCAAATCTCAATTTGAAATGATAGAATTCTTTGGTCAAACCTTTTGTTTTTTCAATTTGGAAACTTCTTCCTAAAGATTCTAGAGATCAACTTGATCATATATCTTGATTTTCTTGGATTATTGTCTTGAATAAAACTTAGAAACACTTGATCCTTTAGCATCATCAAGACATCAAAACATCTTGCTTCTACATATAAGTCATTTGACTTAATCCATCAACTGAAAAATCCTTCAACTATTTCTCGTCCTTGGAAAATTATTTTTGCAAGAATCAACTGCTTCTTTCATTCTTCCTCACTACGAGGTTGTGAAAACAAGACAACAATTGGTACCTCTAAGCCCTACACTGGGGCAATGAAAGGCACCATGCAAAAACCTCAAGCGAACCTAGGGGCAGATTAGAAGTTTTCATCCAATAGGTTCCCAGCTACAAGGTCATGATGAAAGATAACAATTGGTACCTCAAAGCCTTACACTGGGGCAATGAGGGGCATCGTGCATGAGCCTCAAGTGAACATAGGGGAAGATCAAAAGTTCTCACCCGTCGATGTTTTTTAAACAAGAAAAAAAAAAGGGATACAAGCCCTGGAATTTCAATAGATGGATTAAACGTCAAACGGCTCCATTGTCGTCGCTCCAAAATGGTCAAGTGACTGAATCAAACAGAATATACACTCTGAGGGAGTTCCCGGAGAGATTTGCAAAAGATAGGATAAGGTTGCATGAATTATCACCTTTTTCAAAAGGACAGTCAATCTGTGTTTTCCAAAAAAATTAAATCAAAATCAAAATCACAAAATAGGGAAAAAATGTCATGAACATTGTACAACTTTCCATTGCATTGCATTGTTTCATATGAGGTCAGCATTACCAAATTTCACGAGTAATAGTAGGACACACCTAGTTGCTCATGATCCTAGGAATTTAAATAAAACAAGCACAAGCTCAGAAGGTAGTCATACTTAACAAAAAAAAATACATGTATATATGTATGTTTAGGTAGAAAAATACCTTGGATATGCATGTATGTAGCAAAAAAATACTTCACAAAATATATATATGTATGTTTAGGTAGAAAGATACCTTGAATATGCATGTATGTAGCAAAAATACTTCACAAAATATATATATGTATGTTTAGGTAGCAAGATACCTTGGATATGCATGTATATAGCAAAAATATCTCACAAAACATATATATGTATGTTTAGGTAGCAAGATACCTGGGACACGCATGTATATAGCAAAATACTTCACAAAAATATACGTATGTTTAGGTAGCAAAATACCTCATGAAAAAAAAGAGAGCAAAAAGAGAGCGAGCAAGAAAAGAATAAGAAGGAAGAAAAAAAATAGAAAATAAAAAAGATTTAAAAAATAAAATTTGTCTAGCTAAAAAACAACATTCTTGTGAAAAATATAATTTCCAACTTTTCTTTGAAAAGATTTTACTGATCTTAACTAGTTTTTGAAAAAAAAATGTGTATACACCTGAAGAGTGAATGCTGTGAAAATTTTCGGAACGCCCAAAATGGACTCGGATGAATGCATGATTTGATAAAAGAACATATTTTGGAAACACAGAGTTGACTTAAAATAGGGAAAATGAATCCTGAGCCCTAGTGTCACATGACCATAAAAACTTGATGCTTGAGCGTCCACGTAGATGCATGCATGACCAGTTTTGCATAAAATTTCCTAATCATCTTTGTTGCATGTGTATCATGGAAATAATGTGGGACGTCCCCTTTATCCTCGAACCGCTGGCCAAACCCTGACATATATCGTGACCAGCCGTTCTACAAGCCTTGAGCCAAAATCCCAACTTATCATAAACCTTGACCCAGGGTGAGAATGTCAATCCTTGCCCTCGGAAGAAAACACAAAGAGAAGGAAAATTCCCAATCCAAGAAAGGGAGAAGACACAAAAAAAAAAAAGAAAATTCCCAATCAAAGAGTGGGAGAAAAAAAAAAGAAAGAAAAATTCTCGATCAAGGATCGGAAGAAAACAGAAGAAACATGCAGAAAGGTCTTTAGACCAGACAATATCTGAACAATACAGAATTGTCACCAAATAAACTAAAAAAAACAAGAAAAAGGAAACCACGACCTAAAGTGGTCCTCTCCCTTTGATTGCCAACCAAAATCCTGTGCGCTAGTGACTTTCTCGCCCCGCACTAAACAAAAACAGAAAAGGAGAAGGCAAAAACACTCAAAGCCAAAATTCCCCACCTAAAAACCATTCCCAAAATAAGTCCTATTGATCCATGATCACGCATGTAATCTTTGATTTGATAGGAAGTGATTTGCAAAATCAAGTCATGACATATCTATGGTTCGAAATTAGGATAAAACACTTACCTGTGTGAGATTGATACACTTTGAGTGATTTTCTCCTATCTTTGTTGGACCCAGTGTTTCCTCTAAATGGTCGTTTAGAAACGAAATGCTAACATCCAAAATCTCATTTACGGTTGTGAGAAAATTTCATCAGCATACTCTCCTTCCCTGATAGACACATTGTTTTTCATCCAAAAAGCATATGTTGCTCTGATCGGTTGGAAGTTTTGTCTCTTTACTAAAGCATGTTCGCATTTTGGTGAAGAAAACACCCAGACTATTTTTAGTCTCACAGTTATCAAGAACTACGTAGGTCTGAGTTCCTCGTCACAAATTGAGGATACGTAGGAGCAAAAGCCCTGCTTTTGTCGACCACCCCACCTTTTGTTACCATGACCAAAGTGTCCGGTGGCATGCGGAGCCACATGACCGTGGGATCCCCAAATTCGTATGTTCCATCATTTATCATTTGTATGTTATCTTGTTTTTCTAACTTGAGGGGCTGGCGTTTGTTTTGTTTTGATTGTCTCCCTTGTTTTGTGCATACATCTCGTCTGAACTGTTATGTTAGTATTTACTTCGTTGTTGTCAGTAGTGTTTGTTGAAGTTTCGGAATCGCGTAGATTTTTTCATTTAGGAACGTCGTCCAAAATAAAAAATGATGAACCAAAATCATGATAAAAAGCAAGAAGCATTGTGAATAAAATGTCTACGTATATAAAGAAAAAGGAAAATGTTTATATATGTATATGAAAGGAAAATGTGCATAGAAGGGTTTTTATAAAAAATACGTGTAGAGGGATTCTTGTGTGTATGAACGAGTATATATAAAGAAACTTTTGTATGAACCATAAGTGTGCGTTGGAGAAAAAAGAAAAAGATCTTTGAATGTAAATAGGGTTTGACCGTGTGACGTGAAGAGAGAGAGTTCCAATGCATATACAGAAAGAGTTTGTCATGCATAAAAGTGTAGATATACAAAGAGAATTTCTTCATAGAGGAACATAGGTGTATAATTTTGTGAATATATAAAAATGAAACAAAAACGAAAAAGAAAGAAAAACCGCGAAGGTCGACATGTTATAGTTAAGAAGTATAAATCATTCGTAAAGAGCAAACGTATCTTCTGGAAACAAGGGACTGATGCTAAGAGTTTATTTTCCGAAATAAACCGAGATAAGAATGGATGAATTCATTGAACTGATGGGAGAACATAATTTGGAAACATTGGGTCTGTTTGTGTAAATTCCCAACCGTAGTATCACAATGCCATAAACGGGATGCTTGAGTGCCCACCTGGCTGTAGCCATGACTAATTTTTCACATTGTTTTCAAATCATCATTGTCACGCGTGCCTTATGGAATAATATGGAAGTTCGACCCGAAATCGACACCTTGACACCCAAATTTGTTTCGCCCCAAATATCAAGATTGGGTTCCCACGATAAAAGACCCCATTGAAATACAACCTTAGACCTTTTTGAACCTTGGCCTATAAAAAAGAATCCTCATTCCTTCCCCGAAGCAAAGGACAGCGGAATCTCCTCAAGGGATAGCGAATGGAATGCTAAAACCCGATTTCCCAAAGAAAGGGATGGGGAAGGAGAAGTGAAAAGAAAGAAAAGGAAGAAATGGAAAGAAAGAAAAAGAAAAAGATGAAAATAAAGAAAATAACAAAATAAAGAAAAGGAAGGATTCCCGATCAAAGATCGAAAGGAAGTAAAAAGGGAAAAGAGGCAATTCTCGATCAATGAAAGAAAGAGAACGGAAGATCTTCAGACCAGATAAATTTTCAGCAAGGTAAGGGACTGCCGGCAAAGGAAAACCCATTTTTGGTGTCTCTTCCCTTCAGATTGCCATTCAAGGTCGTTCTCGACTGGCGATATCCCACCCCACATGAACAAAGAGGAAAAGACCGAAACACCCAGCATCCTCTCCAAAAACACTACCCTCGAGAAAATCCTATTGATCCGTGATCGTACGTGTGATCTCTGATTCGATAGGAAATCATGTGCAAAAAAGTCATGGTGCAGTTATGGTTTGGGAATAGGGTGAAACAGTTTCCTGTGTGAGTTTTATACACTATGAGTGATTTATTTTCAGCTTAGCCCGATGTTTCCCCTGCATGTTCATTTAAAAGCTAAATGTTGACATCCTGCCCTTCATTCTCGGTTACAAGGAAGATTACCCTTGGCACAAGTATATTGTTTCTCTAAGATATGGTGCTCTCGCGAATGATTTATTTTTCTTTGGAAAAAACATGTTTTCCTTTTAGGTGGAAAAAACCGGTGGACCGTTTGGTCCTGCCAACAAACTTTTTTCGGAGCCCCATGAATTTATTGCCTAGCGATGTTCATGTGTCCTCCACCATCGAGTCTGGAGCCCCGCGAAGTTATTGCATAGCGCTGTTCGCCAATTCTCCATTCTCCACTTTATTCGGAGACCCGTGAATTTATTGCCTAGCGCTGTTCATGTGTCCTCCATCTTCGAGTCTGGAGCCCCGCGAAGTTATTGCGTAGCGCTGTTCGCCAATTCTCCATTCTCCACTTTATTCGGAGACCCATGAATTTATTGCCTAGCGCTGTTCATGTGTCCTCCACCAACGAGTCTGGAGCCCCGCGAAGTTATTGCGTAGCGTTGTTCGCCAATTCTCCATTCTCCACTTTTTTCAGAGCCCCATGAATTTATTGCCTAGCGCTGTTCATGTGTCCTCCACCTTCGAGTCTGGAGGCCCGTGAAGTTATTGCGTAACGCTGTTCGCCAATTCTCCATTCTCCACTTTTTTCGGAGCCCCATGAATTTATTGCCTAGCGCTGTTCATGCATCCTCCACCAACGAGTCTGGAGCCCCGCGAAGTTATTGCGTAGCGCTGTTCGCCAATTCTCCATTCTCCACTTTTTTTCGGAGCACCATGAATTTATTGCCTAGCGCTGTTCATGTGTCCTCCACCATCGAGTCTGGAGCCCCGCGAAGTTATTGCGTAGCGCTATTTGCCAATTCTCCATTCTCCACTTTTTTTGGAGCCCCATAAATTTATTGCCTAGCGCTGTTCATGTGTCCTACACCTTCGAGTCTGGAGCCCCGCGAAGTTATTGCGTAGCGCTGTTCGCCAATTCTCCACTCTCCACTTTTTTCGGAGCCCCATGAATTTATTGCCAAGCGTTGTTCATGTGTCCTCCACCTTCGAGTCTGGAGCCCCGCGAATTGATTGCCTAGCGCTGTTCGCCAATTCTCCATTCTCCAATCTTATTCGGAGACCCATGAATTCATTGCCTAGCGCTGTTCATGTGTCCTCTGTTATCAAGCGCGGAGCCTCTGGTGACTGGGAAATATGTTTTTCTGTTATTTTCCGGATCGGTTCCTTCGCCAAACATGTGTATATGTGTATATGTATATTATATTCGTTGTTCTTGTTGTTGTTTGTATTTTGTTTTGTGTTGTGCAGAAAAAAAAAAAGAAGGAGTAGAGACGAGAGTCGTCATCACGGAAAGGGCAGGACGGACGAAATCAATGTCTTATATTTGCTTTCCTCTTATCTCCGATGAGAGGTAAGTAAAGAGGGGCAACTGTCATACCCTAATTTCGTCCGGGGATTATTATTTGATGATATACAACCTTTGATTGGCCGCTTCGAGATACTTGGCACCCTTTGTTGCACAATATGTGAAGTCCCAAGACGTGCCGAAAATCAAAAGGAAGCAGGCTTACGCGATCCGTGAAAATTCCGTAATGTGACGGAAATCGAAAGGAGGTGTTTTTCGCAATCCGTGAGTTTTCGTAACTTCTTCGAAAGCTAAAAAAGAGTATATACATAATCCATAAGGATTCGTAACCTTGCGGAAGGAAAATATGTATCGTTACGAAATTCGTAAAGTTTCGTAACGTTACGGAAAAAGAATCACCAAAACACAGCAAATGGGGTGTATTTGGTAAAATGGGGGGTGCAAATAGTAATTTTCGAATCCGGGCCCTTCCAGGGGTTTCTGGGCAGTTTCTTGCTTAAGGTGGAAGCAATCTAGCTCGCCTGGGCGAGCTAGGTGGCTACCACCTCCGTGAAGGTGCTTCCGTAACGCTTCCGAGATGTTCCCGTAAGCAAATCCGTGAAGGTTTTCCTCCGTTCTTCATCCGTTCTTCGTTCTTCAACGGGTAAGTTTCTAAATCGAGCTTTTCAATTCATTCTATATACCCGTGGTGGTCCACATTTTGTTTCATGTATTTTTATTCTCGTTTTCATTCGCTTTCTATACCCCCTTTTGACGTGCTTCAGTAATTTATTTAAGTCATTTCTCGCCTAATCAAAAAATAAAATAAATTTCCACTGATCATTTGAATTCTATCATCCGTTAATTTCGGTTAAAATGAATTCCGACCATTCGGTCGTGCCGTAACCACGTTGGAAATCAAAAAAGAGGTAAACTAATAATATAATAATCAAAAAATACTTTTTAGTTAAATAAAGCGAAAAAATCAATCGGACGTTTCTCTTTGGGATTTCTCGTTCTTAGTTGAATTGACTAATAACTAAAGTGAAATTAAGGCTAAAATCAACTCGTAAAGTCAAGCTCGTCCACAAAAAAGTCACAAAAAAAGGACTTGAAAAGTTCAATATCTCAGTTTTTCTTACCAAGTAAATGGATCACTTTTAAGGTCCAACGCCTTAAAATGATCACTGTCATACCCTAATTTCGTCCGGGGACCTTTGCTTGATGACATGCGACTTTTCTTTGGTCCTTGTGAGGTGCTTGGCACCCATCATTAGGCAATTCGTGAAATTCTGGGACATGCCGAAAAACAAAAGAAAATATTGATGCACAATCTGTAAGGTTCCGTGACACACCGGAAATCAAATGGAAGCATCGTTGCACAGTTAGTGAGGTTCCGTAACATTCCGTAAGTCAAAAAGGGGATGATTATGTAATCCACAAGGTTCCATAACATTACGGAAAGAAAACAAGTATCGTTACGAAATTCGTAAGTTTCCGTAACTTTACGAAAAAAGAATCACCAAAAAAAAGTAGAGGGGGGTGTACTTAGTAAAAATGGGGGTGCAAATAGCAACCAGGCCCACTTGGGCCCTCCAGAAGATTCCTCCAGAAAGCTATTGCTTCTGGAGGAAGCAACCCTGCTCGCCTGGGCGAGCTGAGCTCGCCTGGGCGAGCTGGGCGGCAACCATCTCCCCTATTTTGCTATAAATAGGGGAGGAAGTGAAGAAGAAAAGGGTTCAGCCCCTTAGGCACTTCTCTCTCTTTCGAATTTGCTTGGAAAAATTGTTTCCGTGAAGAAAATCTAAGTCGAGGCGCTTCCGAAACGTTTCCGTAACGTTTTTCGTGAAGAATTTCGCAAAGGTTTCAACCGTTCTTCGACGTTCTTCATTCGTTCTTCATCGTTCTTCGATCTTCAACGGGTAAGTACCTCGAACCAAGCTTTTCGATTCATTCTATGTACCCATGGTGGTCCACATTGTGTTTCATGTATTTTTATTCTCGTTTCATTTACTTTTTATACCCCCTTTTGACGTGCTTAAGCCATTTTACTTAAGTCATTTCTCGCTTAACTTAAAAATAAAATAAATTTCCACCGATCGTTTGAATTGTATTATCCGTTAACTTCGGTTAAAATAAATTCCGACCGTTTGGTCGTGCCGTAACCACGTTGTAAATCAAAAAGAGGTAAAAAATAATATAATAATAAAAAAAACATCTTTTTAGTAAAATAAAGCGGAAAATCAATCGGACGTTTTTTTTCTCTTTGGGATTTCTCATTCTTAATTGAATTGACTAATAACTAAAGTGAAACTAAGGCTAAAATCAACTCGCCTAGTCAAGCTCGTCCATAAAAATAGGTTTTGAATTTTATCATTTAAACTTCTTACTAAGTAAAATGGACCATTTTCAAGGTCCAACGCCTTAAAATGATCGCCTCATAAGTATAAAAAAAAGAAATCACTTGATAAGAAAGAACTACGTAGGTCTGATTTCCTCATCGCAAATTGAGGAATACGTAGGAGCAAAGGGAAACACCCTTGTCGACCACAAAAAGGAAAAATATAAAAAGGGTATAAAGGATATAAGGACATAAAAGGGAACATAAAAATCAAAGTCACGTTTGCACATTCGATTAAAGGCTGTCGTCCCTTGGGACGGACGTGTGGGGTGCTAATACCTTCCCCGTGCGTAAATACAACTCCCGAACCTTTCACTTAAAGTTCGTAGATCGCGTCTTTTCCGGTTTTTTCGACGTTTTCCTCAAATAAACGTTGGTGGCGACTCCGCGCGTATTCCTTTCGTGGAACACGCATCCCGCGAGTCTCGCATCGCCCTCCCGCCGAAGGGTAGGTTGCGACAGTTGGCGACTCCACTGGGGACTGTTTTTAGAGAGTTAGGCCATTTAATCTTGTGCAATGTTTTACCATGACTTATCCCTTTGTTGGTTTCCCTTCATTATGTTCTTGTATATATAACTCTTTGATGCTTTTAGTGCATTTTTTGTATGCATGAGGTAAATATTTATTCATTTGATGCACACAAACACTAACACTATTTGCACACACGGTGAGTTGAGAAAGGGGCCCTATACTCGGGTTCGTGGGAACATAAGGAGTGGAGGTGAATCCGTGATCATGCTAGGTCTCCGACTTGCTTGATTACAGTGAACCCTCATCTAGAGTTTTTCTCTTTGAAAACATATTGTTGCTAGTAGTCCCTACTGCTGCAGTATGTTCTTCGAAGGGGATGATACCTCTAGAAACCATCAAGAGAGATATGACTACCTTGGGGGTTATCACTAAAAGCCTAGTTAGCTCTTTCCCTTATAGGTCCCTTAAATAGGGGCACGGAGCAAACACGCTGCGTGCCATTTTTCACACTGCCATGCATAAGTATCATATACCCTCTTGCTTATATTTGTTTGTGAATATTGTCGTACTATGTACATCCCCGTGTTGTGCTTTTCGCATATGCATCATGCGTGGGTTTCGTCTTTGATCCCCTCACTTTAGCAAACCGACGGAGGGTCCGTGTCGCCTTCTTAAAAACATACGTTTGGTGCCACGCTGCCCAAACATTGTATCAAAGAAGAAAACAATTTCTCGGGCTCCCGTATTCGTAAATTGCATCTGTGTCATATGCATTTCTTCATGCATTCATCCATTCCACCCATGATAGATGTAGGAGTTTTGATTCGCACTAGATTTTATTTCACTTTAGTAAAACATGGGATCAAGTCAAAAGCCTTCGCTTAAAAAGAGGTTCTATCAAGTCAAAATCAAGAGCTTAGAGGTCACTAGTTTACGAGAGTTGGGGCAATTAATGGGTCAACTTCAACAGCAAGCCTTCCGCAAAGCCTATGGTAAGATTTGGGACCTAGCTAGGGTAGAAGTCTCCATGGAACCGATTGCATCCCTTTCCCAGTATTATGACCAGCCCCTAAGGTGCTTCACATTCAAGGACTTCCAGCTAGTGCCGACTGTGAAAGAGTTTGAAGAAATCCTGGGATGCCCACTTGGAGGAAGGAAGCCATATCTTTTCTCTGGGTTCTATCCCTCCACGATAAGAGTTGCCAAGGTAGTGAAAATCTCAGCACAAGAGTTGGACCGTGTAAAGCAAAACAGGAATAGGGTAGTCGGAGTACCAAGGAAGTGTTTGGAGGAAAGGGCAAAGGCCTTGGAAAATCAAGGCAAATGGGCTTTCTTTTATTGACATCTTGGCACTTTTGATCTTTGGAGTTGTCCTCTTTCCGAATATGGAAGGGTTAGTGGACCTAGCAGTGATTGACGCTTTCCTCGCCTTTCATCATGGCGAGGAAAGCCCGGTCGTTGCCATTTTGGCCATGTATGACACGTTCGACCGGGGATGTGAAAAGAGCGGCGCAAGAATTGTTTGTTGTGCATTGGCTCTCTATGTGTGGCTGGTTTCACACCCTTTTCTCCAAGAAGGTAGGCCCGTCTATCCGCTACAAGGTCACCGCTCATGCGTCGAAAAAGGAAAGGCGAATTGGGACCAACTCTTGGCTAGCATGGAGGGGCGTCTGTTAATTGGTTCCCTCGCTAGAAGGAAGGAAGAATCAGGATTCTATCTTCATGCGAAAGATGTCCAAATGTTCCCTTGATGAGATCAAGGGGTTGTATTAATTATAATCTCGTCCTCGCCATAAGACAGCTTGGCTACCCCATGAGAGGAGTGCCATCAGACAAAAGCATCACGCCTTTCATCGCACGGGGTTTCAGTGACCACAACGCGAGGGTACTCCAAGGAGTTCGCAAGGCATGGGATGCGGCGTGAAGAAAGGACAGAGAGCTTAGGGGAAGCAGTAATGGGATCATCGGCGGCTATCATAAGTGGCTGAGAGTCCGGACACAAGGATTGGATTGGCTCCCAAATCTAAAGACTGTGAGAGACAATGAGGTTAAAGCTTCAGAAGAAAGTGATGAGGTACAAGCCCTAAAGGCAAAGCTTGAAAGAGCCCGGGTAGTCAAAGAGAAGTTCAAGTCCATAGCCATCAAAGTCTGAAGAGAGTATGATGAACTAAGGGACGTCAATATGGCCACCGATGAAGCCTTGGAATGAGAAACCAAGAAGGCCCGAAAGGAAGAACACGACCAAAACAAGTTTTGAGGGGCTTTATAGGGCAGCAATAGTGAGCTCAAACTCCGAAGAGGTGAAAGGAATCATCACGGGTCAAAGGCATGATCTAGAAGGACGAGCTAAAGGCTTGCCTTAGGTCGAAAAGAAATTTGTCCCAACAGTTAAAGTGAGACTGAAGGGAATATGTGGGCCATCATCGATGAGTGCAAAGAGAAGCTAAATCTAGCGGCGACTCACGAGCAAAGGCTAGAGGATGAGTACGCCAAGATATCAGCAGAAAGGGAAGCAAGGGAAAGGGTAATTGATTCATTGCACCAAGAGGCAACAACGAGGATGGACCGATTTGCTCTTACTTTGAACAGGAATCAAGAACTTCCCCGATTGCTAGCCAAGGCCAAAGCAATGGCGGACACCTACTCCGCCCCCAAGGAGATCCACAGACTTCTCAGCTATTGTCAGCATATGATAGACTTAATGGACCATATGATTAGAAACCGCTAGGAAGTTTGTATTGTCGCTCAGATCTTGACTAGTTATAACTTTTTGAATAAAATGAGTTTATCCCACGTTTTTACTCCAAAAATCAGTGCGAATCAAGTCACTCCCGCATTTTATCTCTAGCATGCATTGTATGTTGGTCCCGTCCTTTGTCACGGGAAGCCGGAAGGTCCATATCACCTTCTTAATTGTACACATGGGGCACTGCGCCCCCAAATGCGCAAGTAAGAAGAGATAATTTTCCGGGCTCTCGTGTCCGTAAAATGCATTCATATCATGCATCGCATAAGCATCTCTTCATGGCATCATAATGAACATATCATTCATGCATTTGTCCGTTATCATATTCCAGCATCACATTTTGCATGAGTCATTGCATCATCATGCATATGCGTTCAACAAACTTTTTGATCTGCAAAATTGCATACCATTTGTTTTCATGTTTGCTCATTCTTGCGTTTTCCTCTACAAAACAAAAACAAAAAGGGGAAGCGTGAAACTTCACACTACATTCTTAGTTGCATGTGTTAGGCACCATGAGCCAACCATGTTGGGATCATAAACCCATTTCTAAAAAAAAAAACACACAACAACAAAACAAAATAATTGAACATGGTACCTAATGCATGGTTAACTAGGAAATGGTGTTTCTTCGGGCATCTCAATTTCATAATTACATTTTCCGTGCATAAGCTTAAAGTATGCCCGAGTCATTCATCCCTATGAGATGTTGTTGAAGTATTGGCTATCAGAATTGCCATTCCTTGGATTATAGGGTTGAACCAAGCTCATGCTTTTACAAAAAGGTTCATCAAGTCAAGTTGAAGTATGGAAGTAACCGTCTTGCAAAAATTGGGGCAAAAAAAATGAATCGAGTTACATCACTGCTTCATTTACTGCCAAACACATTTAGGACTGTTGATGTCCTTGTTACTTCCAGTTTCACCTTGACCAAGATGTCATGAACCATGTTGAAAAATCTAAATTGATTCAACCCCATGTCCTGCGTAGAAATTCGCAATACTTCACCTGTGTATCATTCACATACATCCATGCTTTTCATTGGTTGCATTGCTCATTGCATTCTTTCCTTGAAAAAGAAAATAAAAATAAAAATAAATAAAATAAAATAAAATGAACTTAATCATTGTTATCAAAAAGAAAAGGACACGCTTTACGGCACCCTTACCGAACTCGTGCTAGAGCTAGAGTAATGGGTGAAGCAGAGGAGGTGCAAGAGAAGATGAAGGCCGAAGTGGAGGCCATGAAAGAGCGAATGGCCACAATGGTAGAGGCCATGATGAGGATAAAGGAGATGGTGGAGGTCAGTGCGGCTTACCAAACCCGTGCTAGAGCTAAAATAATGGGTGAAGTAGAGAAGGTGCAAGAGCAGATGAAGGCCGACATGGAGGCCATGAAAGAGCAAATGGTAGGCAAAGATTTGGGAAGTACGGGCGGCCCCCCATTATGCGCAAATTCAAAACAAGCATGCCTTCCCACCATATGGCTGGCCTCCCAACTATACACCACCCAATGTGGCATACATTCCCAATGAGGATTTCAATAACTCCGCTCCCATACTCATTGAAATGTCTCTCAACCCATGGGGGAGGCACATGAAATTCCCCACCACAATCTAGCCGACTTCGAGCCTTGCCTCGGATATGCCACTGAAGGGCAAGCAGTTGGTGGTATACCCATGCCAAACACTTTGGAGAGCCCTCAGTTTCGCCCACAACCATAACCCTTGCATTTTGCGGTGGGAAGAGCCCCTCCTGCTATGGCTGAAAAGGGAAAGGTGGATCATCTAAAGGAAAGGCTCAGGGCCACTGAAGGAGGTGAAGATTATGCCTTTGCTAACCTAGAAGAGTTGTTCCTAGTACCCAATATCATCACCCCTCCCAAGTTCAAGGTGCTGGACTTTGACAAGTACAAGGGGACTACTTGCCCCAAGAACCATCCAAAGATGTATTGTCGGAAGATAAGGGCATACGCAAAGATGAGGAATTGCTAATACATTTCTTCCAAGAAAGTCTTACTGGGGTAGCTGTTACCTGGTACACTAACTTGGAACCTTCCCGAGTCCATACTTGGAAGGACCTAATGGTTGCCTTCGTTAGGCAGTATCAGTACTATTCTGATATGGTTCCGGATAGGATGCAACTACAGAACATGTGCAAAAAGGGAGACGATAATCGTGATGGTAAACACATTATCGTTACTCTACTATGAAAAGATGGTGGGCTACGCACCCTCAAAGCTTTGCAGATTTGGTCTTCGCCAGTGAAAGGATCAAACCGGGTCTGAAAAGAGGCAAATTTAATCATCCCACTTGGACGAATGAGAAAACTGGGGCAAATGAAGAGGGTGAGAATAAGGGAGAAGCCCATGTTATGACTGCCATTCCTGTACGGCCATGTTTCCCATCAACCCAAAAACGTCATCCCAATTCTAGTGTCCTATGCTGACTTGCTCCCATATCTACTTGATAATTCAATGGTAGCCATAACCCTAGCCGAGGTTCATCAACCTCCATTTCTCCAAGAATACGACTCGAACGCAACGTGTGCTTGTCACGGAGAAGCCCCGGGGCGTTCCATTGAGCATTGTAGGGCTCTGAAGCGTAAGGTGCAAGGTCTAATTGATATGGGCTGGCTGAAATTTGAGGAGAATCGCATGTAAATCCTGACATTGACAAGAGATGCCACACATAGGACAATTTTGAAAGCTGTTGTTAGATGTCTCTAATGACTCATCAGGATTTTCAACTTTCACCGGAAGTGGGTGCAAGCCATTGGTCTGTTTGCTCAAGTGACCTGTGCTCCTGAGTTTGGACTTCTAAGATCGTTCAATCAGAGATTACTCGTCCTTCACGTTGATGGGGGTGCCGTAAAACAACGAGTAAAGTTCAAAACAAATAAGTTTCAAAATAAAAAAAAAATAATAAGTTTCAAAATAAAAAATAAAAAAGGCATTTGATTGACTGTGTTTTCAAGACGTTCATGTGACCTCATT
Organism: Glycine soja; assembly: GCF_004193775.1. Classification (NCBI taxonomy): domain Eukaryota; kingdom Viridiplantae; phylum Streptophyta; class Magnoliopsida; order Fabales; family Fabaceae; genus Glycine; species Glycine soja. The sequence goes on from NC_041019.1 coordinate 33,585,073, forward strand.
CCGGAAAGTCTGTCTTTTTAGAGAGAAGTGAGTTATCAAGAATAGGATGTTGGACAAATGGCCTCAGTTACCTTAAGAAAAAAGGGGGTTGAATTAAGATGCAAAGACTATTCCCCAATTAAACTATCACTCTTTCTTTTTGGATTAACAATGCACCCTTAAACATGAATTACTCAAAAGATAATTCAAAATAAACTTCTTTAAAGCAAAAGATAAATAGCAATAAATAAAAGAAGTTTAAGGGAAGAGAGGAATGCAAACTTGATTTATGCTGGTTCGGCCACTTCCCGTGCCTACATCCAGTCCTCAAGCAACCCACTTGAGATTTTCCACTCTCTTTGTAAAACTCCTTTTACAAACTCTGAACCACACAGGGACAACCCTTCCCTTGTGTTCAGGAATCCTCTACAACAAGAGACCCAGGATCTCTTAATCCCTTTTCAGAAATAAGAAGGAGAGAAGAAGAGATCTCTCTTAAAAGAGATAGATTGTACAATGAAGATCAATCAAAATTCCTTATCGAATATGCAAGTGGTTGACCAAGGAATCTTTTTGAGAGGATAAGACATTTCAGTTCAGAAAAACTCTCTTAATCTTTTGAGATGATAAAACTTTTTGGGCAATGAAAACTCTTTTTAATGGCCATTCATAAAAAATTTGAATAGATGTGACTCTTGGAAATTATTTTCTGAAAATCCCCTCTGGTAATCGATTACAAGACTTGTGCAAACGATTATAGATTTTAAAATTTTCAAAAAAAAAAAAAACTGCTGGTAATCAATTACCATCCATGTGTAATCGATTACACATTATAAATTTTGAGTTCAAATTTCTAGTGACTGTTATAAACATTTTCAGCTGCTGGTAATCGATTACCAGAGAGCAAATCTCAATTTGAAATGATAGAATTCTTTGGTCAAACCTTTTGTTTTTCAATTTGGAAACTTCTTCCTAAGATTCTAGAGATCAACTTGATCATATATCTTGATTTCTTGTCTTGAATAAAACTTGGAAGCACTTGATCCTTTGGCATCATCAAAACATCAAAACATCTTGCTTCTACGTAGGAGTCATTTGACTTAATCCATCGAAAAATCCTTCAACTATTTCTCGTCCTTGAAAAAATTCTTTTTGCAAGAATTAACTCCTTCTTTCATTCTTCCTCGCTACGAGGCTATGAAAACAAGACAACGATGGTTACCTCATAGCCCTACACTGGGGCAACGAAAGGCACCATGCAAAAACCTCAAGCGAACCTAGGGGCAGATTAGAAGTTCTCACCCAATAGGTTCCCTCCTACAAGGTCATGACGAAAGACAACGATTGGTACCTCAAAGCCTTACACTGGGGCAATGAGGAGCATCGTGCATGAGCCTCAAGTGAACATAGGGGCAGATCAAAAGTTTTCATCCGTCGATGTTTTTAAACAAATAAAAAAAAAAGGGAGACAAACCCTGGAATTTCAATAGATTGATTAAACGTCAAACAGCTCCATTGCCGTCACTCCAAAATGGTCAAGTGACTAAATCAAACAGAACATACACTCTGAGGGAGTTCCCGGAGAGGTTTGCAAAAGATAGGATAAGGTTGCATGAATTATCACCTTTTTCAAAAGGACAGTCAATCTGTGTTTTCCAAAAAAAATTAAATCAAAATCAAAATCACAAAATAGGGAAAGAATGTCATGAACATTGTGCAACTTTCCATTGCATTGCATTGTTTCATGTGCGGTCAGCATTACCAAATTTCACAATAAAGGTTGCATGCGTCTGCATCCCTAAAAATCGTGTTAACTACATCGATTTCCTACATCTAATATCCAGTCATGTGGATTTGGGATGACCGGCCCTCTCGATGAGTCGATCTCTTGCTTTCTTATAAGGGTGGACCCTTGGGTACTTGTACCTATCACATTTAGAGGACTATACGTCCTCGCCTTGAAAGGACTACACGTCCTCACCTTCAGAGGGCTACACGCCCTCGCCATCAGAGGACTACATGTCCTCGCCTTGAGAGGGCTACACGCCCTCACCTTGGGTACTAGTTACCCTCACCGTTGAGAGGACTACACGTCCTCGCCTTGAGAGGACTACACGTCCTCACCATCAGAGGGCTGCACGCCCTCACCTCCAGAGGACTACATGTCCTCGCCTTGAGAGGGCTACACGTCCTCACCTTGGGTACTAGTTACCCTCATCGTTGAGAGGACTACACGTCCTCGCCTTGAGAGGACTACATGTCCTCGCCTTGAGAGGACTACACGTCCTCGCCTTGAGAGGACTACACGTCCTCACCATCGGAGGGCTGCACGCCCTCACCTCCAGAGGACTACATGTCCTCGCCTTGAGAGGGCTACACGCCCTCACCTTGGGTACTAGTTACCCTCACCGTCAGAGGACTACACGTCCTCGCCTTGAGAGGACTACACGTCCTCGCCATCAGAGGACTGCATGTCCTCACCTTCGTAGGGCTACATGCCCTCACCTTTAGAGGACCACACGTCCTCACCTTCAGAGGGCTACTCGCCCTCGCCATGAGAGGACTGCATGTCCTCACCTTCTTAGGGCTACACGCCCTCGCCATCAGAGGACTGCATGTCCTCACCTTCGTAGGGCTACACGCCCTCGCCATCAGAGGACTGCAAGTCCTCACCTTCGTAGGGCTACACGCCCTCGCCATCAGAGGACTGCATGTCCTCACCTTCGTAGGGCTACACGCCCTAACCTTCAGAGGGCTACATGCCCTCGCCATCAGAGGACTGCATGTCCTCACCTTCAGAGGGCTACACGCCCTCACCTTGAGAGGACTACACGTCCTCGCCAACAGAGGGCTGCACGCCCTCACCTTGAGAGGACTACACGTCCTCGCCATCAGAGGGCTGCACGCCCTCACCTCCAAAGGACTACACATCCTCGCCTTGAGAGGGCTGCACGCCTTCACCTTTAGAGGGCTACGTGTCCTCATTTTCAGTGTGCTCCACATCCACACCTTAAGAGGATTTAAGGTCCTCTGCCCTTAAATGCTTAACCGAGACTTTCACTTCCGGTTAAGGGGCCAGTAGTTTCCTTTTAACGGTTCCTAGGCCACCCCCTGATATTGGAAGAGGGCCAACTGTGCGAGCACAACCAGAGAGGGAGGCTGTCAGATGGCTATTATGCATACCGGGGCAAGATTTCACCCGTACCGCTGCAAAGAGACAAGTGCGGACCATGCGCACCAACATGACCACTCTTACACAGATATAGATGACATTGCTACTTAGCAACATTCTGCCCAGCGACCGCAATGCCAATCTCCCCCTGCAAAAGTATCAGTTGGTCTGTGTCGTCCCGACATGGGTAAGTATGCATATGGTTCAACTGATTTCTGATACCATCTATTGTTTGCAGGGATCGCACCCACAAGACACCCAATGGACCCGGAAAAGTCCAACAGGGCCCTGGGGTTTCCAGCTCTGGTTACAGGCCTCTATCAGTCCTACAGGGTGCCCGTACCCCCCCGGCAAGGTCACGTCATCATAGGTAAGTATGCACCTCCCCCAACTGATTTCTGATTTCATCTATTGTTTGCAGGGATCGCGCCTGCAAGACACCCAGTGGACCCGAAGAAGTCCAACAGGGTCTTGGAGTTGTCAAGCTCGGAAGGTAGTCATAACTCACAAAATATATATATGTATGTTTAGGTAGAAAGATACCTTAGATATGCATGTATGTAAACAAAAAATACTTCACAAAATATATATATGTATGTTTAGGTAGAAAGATACCTTAGATATGCATGTATGTAAACAAAAAATACTTCACAAAATATATATATGTATGTTTAGGTAGAAAGATACCTTGAATATGCATGTATGTAGCAAAAATACTTCACAAAATATATATATGTATGTTTAGGTAGAAAGATACCTTGGATGTGCATGTATACAGCAAAAATACCTTACAAAACATATATATGTATGTTTAGGTAGCAAGATACCTTGGATATGCATGTATATAGCAAAAATACCTCACAAAAAATATACACATGTTTAGGTAGCAAAATACCTCATGAAAAAAAAAGAAAAAAAAACAAAACAAAAAAACAAACGAGAAAAAGAAATGAACAAATGAAAAAAAAAAAAGAGAAAAAAGAAAAATAAGTTGTCAAGCTGAAAAACCAACATGATTTTGAAAATAGATGACTTCCAACTTTTCTTTGAAAAAATTCACTGATCATAACTAGTTTTTGAAAAAAATGTGTGTACACCTGAAGGGTGAATGCTGTGAAATTTTCCCGGACGCCCAAAATGGACTCGGATGAATGCACAAATTGATAAAAGAGCATATTTTGGAAACATTGGGTTGACTAAAAATAGAGGAAATGAATCCTGAGCCCTAGCATCACATGACCATAAAAATTTGACACTTGAGTGTCCACATAGGTGCATGCATGACCAGTTTTGCATAAAGTTTCCAAATCATCATTTTTGCATTTGTGTCATGGAAATAATGTGGGGCATCCCTTTTATCCTTGAACCAAACCAAACCCTGACATGTATCATGTCTAGCCATTCTACAAGCTTTGAGCCAAAAAAAAGGAGAAGGAAAATTTCCAATCAAAGAGGAAGCAAAAAAAAGGAGAGAAGGAAAATTTCCAATCAAAGGAAAAAAGAGAGGAAAGGAAATTCCCAATCAAAGAGTGGGAGAAAGCAAAAAGAAAAGAAAGGAAATTCCCAATCAAAGAATGGGAGAAAGAAAAAAGAGAAGGAGAAGAAGGAAAGAAAGCTCCTGATCAAGGATCGAAAGAAAACAGAAGAAATGTGCAGAGAGGTCTCTGGACCAGACAATATCTGAACAAATACGGAATTGTCACCAAATGAACAAAAGAAAGAAAAGGAAACCATAACCTAAAAGTGGTCTTCTCCCTTTGATTACCAACCAAAATCCTGTGCGTCGGTGACTTGTTCGCCTCGCGTCAAACAAAAACAGAAAAAGAAAAAGCCAACAAAAAATCAAAAGCCAAAAACACACCAAAGCCGAAAAACCCACTAAAAGAACCCATTCCCAAGGGAAGTCCTATTGATCCATGATCACGCATGTAATTTTTGATTTGATAGGAAATAATTTGCAAAGTCAAGTCATGACATATCTATGGTTCGGAATTAGGATGAAACACTTACCTGTGCGAGATTGATACACTTTGAGTGATTTTCTTCTATTTTTGTCGAACCCAGTGTTTCCTCTAAATGGTCATTTAGAAACGAAATGCTAACATCCAAAATCTCATTTATGGTTATGGAAAATTTCATCAGCATACTCTCCTTCCCTGGTAGACGCATTGTTTTTCACTCAAAAAAGCATATGCTGCTCTAATAAGTTGGAATATTTGTCTCTTTGCTAAAGCATGTTTGCATTTTAGTGGAGAAAACACCAAGACTTTTTCAAGTCTCACAAGTTATCCAGAACTACGTAGGTCTGAGTTCCTCATTGGAGGATACGTAGGAGCAAGAACCTCGCTTTTGTCGACCGCACCGCTTTTTGTTACCATGACCCAAGAGCTGGTAGCCCGCGGAGACACCTTACGGTTATCCGCACCTCGTCATTCAGTGACCCCAAGTGTGATTGATGAGCAAAGGCCAGTGTGGTCATCTGCGCCCTTTCCGGAGATGTCAGCATCTTCCGGTGGAGACTTTTTCAAGTCTCACAAGTTATCTAGAACTACGTAGGTCTAGGTTCCTCATTGGAGGATACGTAGGAGCAAGAGCCTTGCTTTTGTCGGCCGCCCCATAATCTTTGTCATACTGACCCTGAGGTCATGTGACATGCACCCTTTTGTCATCCAGAGGCGGCGGGCCCGATGACATGCGGAGACAAAATTTGGTCATTCCGCACCCCTTTGCCATTCAGACACAGTCGTGTCCAATAGCGCGCAGAGACAAAATTTGGTCATTCTGCACCCTTTGTCATCCAGAGGCGGCGGGCCCGATGACATGCGGAGACAAAATTTGGTCATTCCGCACCCCTTTGCCATTCAGACACAGCCGTGTCCGATGGCACGCAGAGACAAAAATTGGTCATTCTGCACCTTTTGTCATCCAGAGGCGGCGGGCCCGAGGACATGCGGAGAAAAAATTTGGTCATTCCGCACCCCTTTGCCATTCAGACACAGTCGTGTCCGATGGCGCGCAGAGACAAAATTTGGTCATTCTGCACCCTTTGTAATCCAGAGGCGGCGGGCCCGATGACATGCGGAGAAAAAATTTGGTCATTCCACACCCCTTTGCCATTCAGACACAGCCGTGTCCGATGGCGCGTAGAGACAAAAATTGGTCATTCTGCACCCTTTGTCATCCAGAGGCGGCGGGCCCGATGACATGCGGAGACAAAATTTGGTCATTCCGCACCCCTTTGCCATTCAGACACAGCCGTGTTCGATGGCGCGCAGAGACAAAAATTGGTCATTCTGCACCCTTTGTAATCCAGAGGCGGCGGGCCCGATGACATGCGAAGACAAAATTTGGTCATTCCGCACCCCTTTGCCATTCAGACACAGTCGTGTCCGATGGCGCGCAGAGACAAAATTTAGTCATTCTGCACCCTTTGTCATCCAGAGGCGGCGGGCCCGATGACATGCGGAGACAAAATTTGGTCATTCCGCACCCCTTTGCCATTCAGACACAGCCGTGTCCGATGGCACGCAGAGACAAAAATTGGTCATTCTGCACCCTTTGTCATCCAGAGGCGGCGGGCCCGATGACATGCGGAGACAAAATTTGGTCATTCCGCACCCCTTTGCCATTCAGACACAGTCGTGTCCGATGGCGTGCAGAGACAAAATTTGGTCATTCTGCACCCTTCGTCGATCGCGGCCGACAAGCCCGTTGACACGCGGAGATTTACATCATCTTCCGCACTCTCAAGATCTGTCATACTGACTTTTGATTCACGCTGACGGGCGAAAATACCCGAGTGGTTATCCGTATAAACATTCTTTTGCTATCTGTAAGACAGAACGCTTGATAGCATGCAGAGACTGACATCGTCTTCTGCACCTTTTGTTCCCTCGGGAACAACAAGTCATTTGCATGCGGAAATTTTATGGTCACCCGCGACTCTCGTCAACCGAGAGGAACGAAATTAGTGTCTTATCTTTACTTTCCTTTTATTTCCAATAAAAGACAAGTAAAGAGGGGCAACTGTCATACCCTAATTTCGTCCGGCGACCTTTGCTTGATGACATGCGACTTTTCTTTGGTCCTTGTGAGGTGCTTGACACCCATCATTAGGCAATTCGTGAAATTCCGGGACATGCCGAAAAACAAAAGAAAATATTGATGCACAATCTGTAAGGTTCCGTGACACACCGGAAATCAAATGGAAGCATCGTTGCACAGTTAGTGAGGTTCCGTAACATTCCGTAAGTCAAAAAGGGGATGATTATGTAATCCACAAGGTTCCGTAACATTACGGAAAGAAAACAAGTATCGTTACAAAATTCGTAAGTTTCCGTAACTTTACGAAAAAAGAATCACCAAAAAAAAGCAGAGGGGGTGTACTTAGTAAAAATGGGGGTGCAAATAGCAACCAGGCCCACTTGGGCCCTCCAGAAGGCTGTTGCTTCTGGAGGAAGCAACCCTGCTCGCCTGGGCGAGCTGGGCGGCAACCATCTCCCCTATTTTGGCTATAAATAGGGGAGGAAGTGAAGAAGAAAAGGGTTCAACCCCTTAGGCACTTCTCTCTCTTTCGAATTTGCTTGGAAAAATTGTTTCCGTGAAGAAAATCTAAGCCGAGGCGCTTCCGAAACGTTTCCGTAACGTTTTCCGTGAAGAATTTCGCAAAGGTTTCAACCGTTCTTCGACGTTCTTCATTCGTTCTTCATCGTTCTTCGATCTTCAACGGGTAAGTACCTCGAACCAAGCTTTTCGATTCATTTTATGTACCCATGGTGGTCAACATTGTGTTTCGTGTATTTTTATTCCTGTTTCATTTACTTTTTATACCCCCTTTTGACGTGCTTAAGCCATTTTACTTAAGTCATTTCTCGCTTAACTTAAAAATAAAATAAATTTCCACCGATCGTTTGAATTGTATTATCCGTTAACTTTGGTTAAAATAAATTTCGACCGTTCGGTCGTGCCGTAACCACGTTGGAAATCAAAAAGAGGTAAAAAATAATATAATAATAAAAAAAACATCTTTTTAGTAAAATAAAGCGAAAAATCAATCGGACGTTTTTTTTTCACTTTGGGATTTCTCATTCTTAATTGAATTGACTAATAACTAAAGTGAAACTAAGGCTAAAATCAACTCGCCTAGTCAAGCTCGTCCATAAAAATAGGTTTTGAATTTTATCATTTAAACTTCTTACTAAGTAAAATGGACCATTTTCAAGGTCCAACGCCTTAAAATGATCGCCTCTTAAGTAAAAAAAAAAAAAAAAGAAATCACTTGATAAGAAAGAACTACGTAGGTCTGATTTCCTCATCGCAAATTGAGGAATACGTAGGAGCAAAGGGAAACACCCTTGTTGACCACAAAAAAGGAAAAATATAAAAAGGGTATAAAGGATATAAGGACATAAAAGGGAACATAAAAATCAAAGTCACGTTTGCACATTCGATTAAAGGTTGTTGTCCCTTGGGACGGACGTGTGGGGTGCTAATACCTTCCCCGTGCGTAAATACAACTCCCGAACCTTTCACTTAAAGTTCGTAGATCGCGTCTTTTCCGGTTTTTCCGACGTTTTCCTCAAATAAACGTTGGTGGCGACTCCGCGCGTATTCCTTTCGTGGAACACGCATCTCGCGAGTCTCGCGTCGCCCTCCCGCCGAAGGGTAGGTTGCGACAATCACCTTCCAAGTAAAAAGAATCGCTTGATTCACCCTTAAGAAAGAACTACGTTAGTCTGATTTCCTCTCCAAAGGAGGGTATGTAGGAGCAAAAGCCCCGCTTTTGTCGACCTCAAAAATAAAATAAAAAATAAAAGTTAAGATAACACAATTTCCACAATTCTAAAAAATAGGTTGTTGTCCTTCGAGACAAACGTAAGAGGTGTTAATACCTTCCTCAAACGTAAATACAACTCCCGAACTTAGAATTTTCATTTTGACCGGTTTCCTTCGGTTTTTCCAACGTTTTCCACAAATAAACGTTGGTGGCAACTCCACGCATCTTTCCTCCTTTGGAAAGCGCACCCGTGAGCCTCGCCTCGCTCGCCCACAAAAGGGAACGTTGCGACACCTTTCACCAATGTTAAGTGGAATATGCTTACCCAAGGTTTTCGGAAATTTTACAGAAGCGACGGAAGCCCCGGAAACCATTTTTCAAAAACGTGGAGGAGCTTGCCGCCCAGTTGCTTCCTCCTTAAGCAACCCAACTTCCAAAATGTTCCGGAAGGGCCTAGATTCGAATTGCTATTTACACCCCTATCTTGATAAGTTCACCCCCCCTTCTTTGCTAATTCTTTTTCCGTAACGTTACAGAACCTTACGGATTACGTAAAGATACTTGTTTTCTTTTCGTAATGTCACGAAACTTTACGGATTACGCAACCATCCCCTCTTCGGCTTCTGGAATGTTACAAAACTTTACGGATTGCACAATAATGTTTCCTTTCGACTCTCGACATGTCGAGAACTTCACGTATTGCTTAACGATGGGTGTCAAGTTCCTTGAAGCGTTCAAGCGAAGGTTGCATGCCATCAAACAATGGTCCCCAGACGAAATTAGGGTATGGCAGTTGCCCCTCTTTACTTACCTTTTATCGGAGATAGGAGGAAAGCAAAGATAAAACACGGATTTCGTCCGTCTTCGCCCTTTCCGTGATTAGTCTATGATGACTTCCATCTCTCCTTCTTCTTTCTCTGCACAACACAAAACAAACACAAACAACAAACAACACCAATAACATAATATACACATATACACATGTTTGGCGAAGGAACCAATCGGGAAAATAACAAAAAACCATATTTCCCAGTCACCGGAGGCTCCGCGCTTGATAACGGAGGACACATGAACAGCGCTAGGCAATCAGTTCATGAGGCTCCGAATAGGATGGTGGAGGATAGACGAACAGCGCTAGGCAATCAATTCGTGGGGCTCCAGACTCGATGGTGGAGGATGCATGAATGACAAGCAATTCATGGGGCACCGGATAAGATTTAAGGGTGGTGGATAGACGAACAGCGCTAGGCAATCAATTCGTGGGGCTCCAGACTTGATGGTAGAGGATGCATGAATGACAAGCAATTCATGGGGCTCCGGATAAGATTTGAGGGTGGAGGATAGACGAACAGCGCTATGCAATCAATTCGTAGGGCTCTAGACTCGATGGTGGAGGATGCATGAATGACAAGCAATTCATGGGGCTCCGGATAAGATTTGAGGGTGGAGGATAGACGAACAGCGCTAGGAAATCAATTCGTGGGGCTCCAAACTCGATGGTGGAGGATGCATGAATGACAAGCAATTCATGGGGCTCCAGATAAGATTTGTTGGCAGGACCGAATGGTCCATCTTTTTTTTTCCCACCTAAAAGGCGAAGATGTTTTAGCAAGAAAAAATAAATCATTCACGAGAGCACCATATTTTAGAGAAACAATATACCCATGCCAAAAGTAATTTCCTTGTAATCGAAAATGAAGGGCAGGATGTCAACATTTAGCTTTTAAATGAACATTCAGGGGAAATGTCGGGTCAAACTGAAACTGGGAATAAAATCACTCATAGTGTATAAAAACTTACACAGGTAAGTGTTTTACCCTAATTCCAAACCATAGTTGCACCATGACTTTATTTTGCACATGATTTCCTATCAAACCAAAAGATCACACGCACGATCATGGAGCAATAGGATTTTCCCGAGGGTAGTGTTTTTGGAGAGGAAGCTGGGTGTTTCGGTCTTTTCCTCTTTGTTTATGTGGGGCGGGATACCGCCAGTCAGGAGTGACCTTGAATGGCAATCCCAAAGGAAGAACTACTTCAAAAATGGGTTTTCCTTTGCCAGCAGTCATTTGCCCAACCGAAATTTTATCTGATCAGAAGATCTTCCGTTCTCTTTCCTGGTTTCCTGTATTGATCGGGAATTATTCTGTTTCTCCTTTGATCTTTTTCTTTTTACTTTCTTCCGATCTTCGATCGGGAATCCTTCTTTTCCTTTTCTTTCCTTTCTTTTCATTTCTTCCTTTCCGATCTTTGATTGGGAATTCGGGTTTTAGCATTCATTATTCGCTCTCCCTTGAGGAGATTCTGTGTCCTCTTCTTCGGGGGAAAGGATGAGGATTCTTTTCATGGGCCCAGGTTCAAAGTAGCTTAAGGTTGTGTCTCAACATGGTCTTTTCATCGTGCGAGCCCCATTTTGATATCTGGGGCAAAACAAATTCGTGTGTCAAGGTGTCGGTCCCGGGTTGAATTTCTATATCGTTTCCACGAGGTACGCGTAATAATGATGATTTGGGAACAACGTGCAAAATTAGTCATGGCTACAGCTAGGTGGGTACTCAAGCATCCAATTTATGACATTGTGATACTAAGGCTTGGGATTTACACAAGTAGACCCAATATTTCCAAATTATGTTCTTTCATCGGTTCAATGAATCCATCCATTCTCATCTCGGTTATTCTGGAAAATAAACTCTTAGCGTCAGTCTCTTGTTTCCAAGAGATATGTTTGCTCTCTACGAATGATTTATGCTTCTTACGACCATAACATGCCGACCTTCGAGATCTTTCTTTCTTTTTCTTTTTGTTTCATTTTTTTATGTTTGCAAAAACTATACATTCATCGCCATCTATGAGAAAAGCTTTTCTTTGTACACCTACATCCCTATACACGACAAACTTTTTCTGTATACACACGCATTAAAAACTCTTTCTCTTTATATCAACACGGTCTATATACAAACTCTATTCCTGTTCAAAGATTTCTTTTTCGATTTTTCAACATACACTCGTGGTTTATACAAAAAAATTTTATATACACTCATTACTCACACATAAGAATTTCTTTTCACACCTTATTTACACACACAAAAAACTTTTTTCTTTTCCTTATATATAGACACGACATTTGTTCACAACGCCTCTTTCTTTTTTCTATTCTTGGCGTTATCATGATTTTTTTGTTCGTTTTATTTTTAGGACGACGTTCCTAAAGGAAAACTCTACAAGGTTTCGGAATTTCAACAAACATTATCGACAATAACGAAGTAAGCACTAACGCAACAGTCCAAACAACATGTATGCACAAAACAAAAGACAATCGAAAAAAACAAAACAAACGTTAGTCCCTCAAGTTATAAAAATAAAAATGATATGTAACAGATAAAAGAGGAAATATAAAAGAAAATATGAATCTGGGGATCTTCCGGTCACGTGGCTCCACTCCCTCCCAAGAAACCGAGTAAATTTGTCATCTTCTCATCCATGCGAGCCTCCTCTGCACCGCTGGGAGCCTCTGCTAGTGCCTCCCCTGCCTGGGCCTCAGGCCAATCTCCGGGCCATGTAACCTCAGCCCTGAACTGATTTGGAGTAGGGCACGCAAAAGAAGCGAAACCCTGGCTAGTAGAGACACTCATGTATCTGCACCTGCCCCCTGTGGTTGGCCGCCTGCTAGCGAACCAAGTGCTGTAAATACCGCTCCATGCTAAATGACCCAGCTGGATCAGCCTGATGAGGTGGTGGCGGTGCGTCTACGGCCTGCGGTGCATCACCCTGCGCCTATCTAGGCGTGCAATACTTCTCAATGAAGGCCCGAGTGATTGGCGGTCAAATCACCTTACTAGGTGTGACGGGAACCCCGAATGACTGGCAGAGACCCGTGATCAATGCTGGAAAACCCAGGGCCCTGTTAGACTTATCTAGTTCTAGAGGGTGCCTAGTAGGTGGCATACCTACAAATAAATAAATGGCGTCAGCGATCAATTGAGCCACATGGACGCTCATCCGTGTCAGGATGGCATACACCAACTGACACTTCGGCAGAGGGAGGTCGGAGTTATGATCGCTACTCAGGACGTTGCTAAGCAGCAACGTCATCCACATCTGAGTCAAGGTGGTCATGCTGGTGCGCATGATCCGCACCCGCCTCCCGGCAGCGGTTCGGGCAAAATCCTGACCCGGTATGCATAACAGCTGGGCGATGGCCTCCTCGTCAAATCCATCGGCCTGGTTCCTTCTCTGACTAAACTCGCACTCCTGGCCCTCCTCTAACACTAGCGGGTCACCCAGGAACTGGCTGAGGGCGTCTGCATCAAAAGGAATCCACTGGCCCATTAGCGTAAAACTCTAGGACTATATCCGGGTCAAACTTAGCCATGGGAGTGACCAGCGACGTCGAATGCCGGTGAGCTATCTCTTCTTGAAAATCTGTGTACTCATCGTCCCTGAGCTGGATGCGTCCCTCTCGGTGGAACGACCATCCTTTGATGGCTGTCAAACTCAGGAGCGGCGCTGGTTCCTTCGGTCGTGGCGTCCCTCCTAGATCTCTTTGCGGAGAGCTTCCTCGGTGGCATTTCCTGCGACGACAACATTTGGAAAGTTAGTTTACAAGAAATATACTAATCATTACAAACATAGCCAAACAACACTTCATATGGCACGAGTGTCAACATGCACTTTATAAAATAATCATATTGGGGCCGTGCTATTTTACGACACATATGCATTTGCACACATAAAAATTTGGTGAAAGGCACTTTACGACAGACATATATATTTTTTGGCAAACCTTTTCATGCTACATCCTATATATATACGCACATTTTTTGGAAGGCTTCTTTTCATACCTACTCATAAATACACATATTTGAAAAACACTTCTACACTACCCATTCAAACACTTTGTAAGGCACTTCATGCTATATATATTCATATTATGCAAGGCATTTTCATGCTATATATATATTCATATTTTGCAAGGAATTTTATTCATCATTTTGCAAGGCATTTTATGCTACATATTTACATACATACATATTATCGAAGGGCTTTTTCATGCTATCTAAGCGCAAGGCATTCCTCATGAGGCAGCAAGCTTTGAATTCTAGTCAAAAAACTCCTCGAACATATTCTAATACACATGCACCTTTTACATTCAAAACCGGAAACTTAGATTCCTAGGCATGAGTCATCCTTTTGGCACTTTAGTCTAGCTTCTACAAACTACCCACACACTCACAATGCTCACAATTTGTTTCGCAAACTAAGTTCCACAATATCATGCGCAAATGCCATTGAGGCATTTCACCGAACACTTGGTGGGCACATGTTTAAGCATGAAAATCAAGGGTATGGGGGCAATGTGGCATGCCCCATTATCTCAGAATGCACCCTAGGCCTAAGGCCACCCCCTACAACCCCTCAATTCAACAAAAACAAGCGACAATTCAAGGATAAATCCCTCACATTTTGAGCAAACACATGCAACTTAGAGCACCAAAATATATCAATGGAAAGCCAAAGAGCCCAAGAATGAGGTACTTACTTGTTGGAGATGAATAATGGAGCAAAATGGAATCAAAAACGCAAAAAATGGTGACCTAGGGGCTGCAAAAATGGTGATTCCCGTAGCTTTCTTTTTGAATGAGGGGGGGGGAGAGTTTTTGGTGCATAAATCTTCCCCCTTCCCCCTTTTTACCCATTTCGTGCAGGGGTTGCTCACCCAGGCGAGCTAACCTGCATTTTTTTTTTGGGAGGAAATAAGTAATACTCCTAAGGGTCAACGTTTGCTTACTCGAAACCCCTCGGGGCAGATTAGGCATCTAATACTTACTTTATAGACACAACAACAATAATCACTGGAGATTTTTAAAGGATACTAGGTTGCTTTGCAGTGGCGCTTTCCGTTTGTCCCGGGCTAGGCAAAGGATGACGACCTATTGGTCGCGACCCTAGCCTCTCCTTGCGTCCGTCCATAAGTACCTAAAAGTAGGAAACAACAATGCGTGGCAAATCGTGACCGCGTCGTCGTCTTACCTTGATTGGTTTCTTCTTTTAACTTTGTCTCGACCTCTGACCGTTGCCTAAGACGATTCTGCCCCTGTTATCACAAAATATGCATGCGTATGCGTATGCATGAATGTTTTCAAATGCAATAATCTTCTTTGTTAAAGCTGGTTAGGTTCAATTTTAATTAAGTGCTTAGGGCACCCCATGAATTGAGCGAAAGGGCTCAGGTTTTTACAAACTGCACATGGTTTAAAACCAAAGTGAGGACTGAAGCCTCAGACCCATGTTCTCTTCTTTTAAAGAACTGTGACGAGACAATTACAGTGGACAGGAATCCCTGGAGGAAACCAAAAAGAACACACAAACACAAAGATAAAAAGAACATGCAGTGGTTTCCTCAATTGCCCCAGATTTCAAGCGTAATATTGCTTAACGACATCGGAGTTCACGAGCGAGGGTAGCTCCTCACCATCCATGTTGGTGAGCACCAGAGCCCCCCCAGAAAAAGCCCTTTTCACAACGAAAGGTCCTTCGTAATTCGGGGCCCACTTCCCTCGATTATCTTTAACAGCGTGGGATATCTTTTTTAGGACAAGGTCCCCCTGATCGAACTTGCATGGGCGTACCTTCTTGTCGAACACGTTCTTTATCCTTTGTTGATACAAGCGCCCATGGCTCATGGCCGTCAAACTCTTACCTTCAATAAGGTTGAGTTGGTCGTAGCGTGTTTGAGCCCACTCTGATTCTTCTAGGCCTGTTTCCGCTAGTATCTTCTGGGAAGGGACCTCTACCTCAAATGGAAGTACCGCTTCCATCCCATAAACCAAGGAATACGGCGTTGCCCTAGTAGAAGTTCGTACCGAGGTTCGATATCCATGCAGGGCAAAAGGCAACATCTCATGCCAATCTTTGTATGACACCGTCATCTAAATAATCTTCTTAATATTTTTATTTGCAGCCTCCACAACCCTGTTCATCATTGGCCGATAGGGGGTGGAGTTATGATGTTGGATTTTGAAATCCTCGCACATTTCCTGCATCATTTTGTTATTCAGATTGGTGCCATTGTCATTAATGATCTTCCTATGGAGTCCGTATCGACAAATCAATTCCTTCTTTATGAATCTGACCACCACACTCCTCGTGACATTGGTATAAGAAGCCGCTTCGACCCATTTGGTGAAATAATCTATCGCCACAAGAATAAAGCGATGATCGTTCGAAGCTTTGGGTTCGATGGCCCCAATGACATCTATCCCCCACATGGAAAAAGGCCAAGGGGCGGACATGACATTCAGAGGATGTGGCAGAACATTGACATTGTCCGCGTACGCTTGACATTTATGGCATTTCCTTACATGGGCGCAGCAATCGCTTTCCATAGTGAGCCAGTAATAACCTGCTTTAAGGATCTTCCTGGCCATAGCATGCCCATTGGCATGTGTCCCAAATGAACCCCCGTGGATTTCCTCAATCATGTAGTTCGCCTCTTTGGCATCTACGCATTGCAGGAGGGTCATGTCGTGGTTTCGTTTGTACAGGATGGTACCACTCACAAAGAAACCAGTAGCCAATCTCCTTAACGTTCTTTTGTCATTGTCGGAAATCCCTGGTGGATATTCTTTGTTCTTGACATACTGTTTGATGTCGAAATACCATGGTTTCCCATCTCGCTCTTCCTCTATCGCACAACAATGTGCCGGCTTGCCCCGAGATCTGAATTCAATGTATGGCAGATCCCCGTGTGGGGCAAGTTGAAACATGGATGCCAAGGTGGCCAATGCATCGGCCATTTGGTTCTCTTCCCGAGGTATGTGGTGGAAAGAAATGTCGTCAAAGAATTCGGCTAACTTCAAGATATGAGTTTGATAGAGTATCAACTTTTGATCCCTAGTTTCCCATTCTCCTCTTAACTGGCGTATTACCAAAGCCGAGTCTACATACACTTTGAGTAGCTTTACGTCAAAATCAATGGCCGCTTGAATCCCAAGGGTGCACGCTTCATATTCGGCCATATTGTTGGTACAATCAAAACCTACCCCATCGAAACAAACAATCCATTTGTCTATATCCTCATGCGTCCGCTTCTCTTCGAATAGGGCCATGATGTCTTCATCCGGGAACTCAGGGTGCATCGGCCGATAATCTTGGAGGGGTTGTTGGGCCAAATAATCTCCCAAGGTACTTCCCTTTATCGCCTTTTGGGTGACGTACACAATATCAAATTCAAATAGTAGTACCTGCCACCTAGCGATTCGTCCCGTGAGGGCCGGCTTCTCAAAGATGCATTTCACAGGATCCATTTTGGAAATAAGCCACGTGGTATGACTGAGCATGTATTGCCTAAGACGATGTGACGCCCATACCAAGGCACAGCACGTCCTTTCTAACATTGAGTAATTCATCTCACAGGCGGTAAACTTCTTGCTTGAATAGTAAATGGCTTGTTCCTTTTTCCTAGAGTCATCGTGCTGACCCAACACGCACCCCATAGACTCGTCTAACACGGTCATGTACAGGAAAAGAGGTCTTCCTGTTACAGGTGGCATGAGCACCGGGGGATTCGCGAGGCTCTGTTTGATTTTTTCGAAGGCCTCTTGGTAGTCGCTGTTCCACAGGACCGCTTGGTTCTTACGCAATAGTTTGAAGATGGGCTCGCAGGTAGGGGTGAGTTGCGAGATAAATCTCGCGATGTAGTTCAACCTGCCCAGGAAACCTCGAACATGTTTCTCCGTGCATGGCTCTAGAATTTCAAGAACGGCCTTCACTTTCTCGGGATCTATCTCTATCCCTTTCTGGCTTACGATAAATCCCAACAACTTCCCCGATTTTACCCCGAAGGTGCACTTGGCGGGGTTTAGTTTCAGTTGGTATTTCCGTAGCCTTCCAAACAGCTTACGCAGATTGACGAGGTGTTCATCCTCGGTCCGAGATTTGGCAATCATGTCATCTACATAGACTTCTATCTCTTTATGCATCATGTCGTGGAACAATGCTACCATGGCACGCTGATAGGTTGCCCCAGCATTTTTCAGCCTGAAGGCCATCACTTTGTAGCAGAATGTTCCCCATAGGGTGACGAAAGTAGTCTTCTCCACATCTTCGGGTGCCATCTTTATCCGATTATACCCTGAGAAACCATCCATAAAGGAGAAAAGGGCGAACTTGGTTGTATTATCTACCAGTATATCAATGTGTGGCAAGGGAAAATTGTCTTTAGGACTGGCTCGGTTTAAGTCTCGATAGTCTACGCACATTCGCACTTTCCCGTCCTTTTTTGGGATCGAGACAATGTTGGCTACCCACTCCGGGTATCGAGCTACAACCAAGAAACCCGCATCGAACTGCTTTTTCACTTCTTCTTTAATTTTCAAAGACATTTCGGGTCTCATCCTTCGTAGCTTTTGCTTAACCGGGGAAGACCCAGGATTCAATGGCAACTTATGCTGCAAAATGTCGTGGTCCAGACCTGGCATGTCTTGGTACGACCATGCGAAGATGTCTTGATATTCTTCAAGAAGGGTTACCAAACCTTGGCGGATAGGTGCGGTCATACCGGTTCCTACTTTCACTTCTTTCTTTCTCTCTCCGGTCTCTAAGTTTATCAGTTCGGTTTCCTCTTGGTGAGGCTTCATTTCGCGTTCTTCCTGAGCGATCAACCTCTCCAAATCTGGTGAAAGGGCGTCCTCTTCCTCTTCTTCGTTAATTGTTTGACTTACTTCACGGTCAAAATCGATTATCAAACCCTCGTTGTTAGGATCCTCAAAGAATCGACCCTCACATCTATACCATTCAAGACAGAAAACAAAAACATGCAAAATGATATGAGAAAAGGTGGAATCGCAAGAACAGATGAAACAAGATCTCTTTGTTATTTAATAAGGTAGATTTCACAAAACAAAAGAGAAATGAATCTATAGCCTCTAATTACATTGAATCAGCGGTATAGACTTTCGCCAGTTCCCCACTTGGGAATTATAATGACTCGGTCGTACAAAACTCGGCGGATCTTGTGGAGACTCCTCTCCTATTGCCACCATCTCTTCCTCGAACATTATCCCGACACTTGTGAAACACTGGCTAACATGGCCGGGCCATGCCCTATTTGCCCTGAGTCTTGACGGAGCATTCCTTCTTCCCGGTTTCCCGGGTTCATACCCCAACCCATATTTGTACGGGTTCCTCTTAATGTCGACCACATCGGCATTCCCGAGGCTATCCTTGCCCAGACCCATTCCGGGCTCATAACCGTGCCTGAGCATTACCCGTGCCACCATTAGGGCCGCATTAGAGAGACAAGGTAGCAACAGACTCGTTTCCACAAAGGCACAACTCACCATCTCGAAGGATTGGAAAGTTGTTTCCAATGATTCTTCCGCTGCTTCTACATATGGTGCGGAGGAGGGGCAACTCACCAACATATCTTCTTTGCCTGACACTATCAACCGCGAATTTAAATTTTTGGTGAAGCGTCGAAGGGACCACTCCTAGCGCGTGAATCCAGGGTCTCCCCAAAAGAAAGCTGTAGGCAGGATTTATGTCCATCACTTGAAAAACCACATTGCAAGTGTGGGGGCCTATCTAAATGGGGATGTCGATTTCCCCAATCACCTCCCGCTGACTACCGTCAAAGGCTCATACTACCATCGAACTTGGCTTTAGACGCGACGCATTAAAAGGAAGTTTCTCCAAGGTGGTCTTTGGCATCACATTTAAACTTGAACCATTGTCGATGAGCACCTTAGCGACGACATGATCCATGCATCTGACAGACACATGTAGAGCTTTGTTGTGCCCTCTCCCCTCGATGGGAATCTCTTCTTCCGCGAGCGCGATATAGTTATTGGTAGTTATATGATTAACAATGTCTTCAAAACCCTCAACTGAGATGTCGTGTGCTACGTGGGCTTCGTTGAGGACCTTTACCAATAGTGCACGATGAGGCTCGGAGTTTATGAGCAGTTCGAGCAGAGAGATCCTTGCCAGAGTTTTATTCAATTGCTCAACTACTTTAAACTTGCTTTGTTGGATGAGACGAAGAAACTCATGAGCCTCTTCCAAGGTCACCGCCTTTCCTTGAAGACCTTCTTTCTTTTCAGCTCCTTTCACCACCGGGGGATCCACTTCTTTTGAGGGGGTGGCCACGTCTGCGGGCTCTTGGATCATGGGTGCTTTCCCCTTGGAGGGCAATTCCGCCGAGTGAGGGGGAGCGAACACCCGGCCACTGCGAGTTACGCCACTAAGGCCGGTAATGTTGGTCACCTTGGCTGACAAGGAGTCAACCTCGGTTGCAGCCCTTTCTCCAAAAGCGGGAGGGGTATACTTCCATGGAACGACCTTATTGCTTTGATAGGAAAACGGCGTTGGCTTGGGTACTGTTGGGGGGTACTTGGACCCGGAGTTGGTCACATTCCTAGTAAAACATATTACTAGGGATTTGGGGGTTGGGGGAATCTTCCTTTCTGCCGAATGCATGCAAATCTGCGGTTCTTCCCTATCTCCCTCGGACACTTCGAGCTGCCCACAGTCCATGAGCCGTTCAAGTAACTCTTCCACCGCGGGGCAGGTTTCCATGTCGTGTGATTCCACGAGATGAAACAGACATTCGTCACTTTCGCCTCCGCCGCGAGAGACCATGCATGCTGCCTGCAGAGACTGGTAGATGAATCGTCTAGACGTAGCCACATCTTCTAATCTCTTTGACCCTGACAGCCTATCCTTTTCGATGGCATTTACGCTAGCCCCTCTATGACTGGCTAGTGGATTGGTTTTAACGTTGGGGCCCTCTTCTTGAAATGATAGCCAGCCGACATTTATTAGGTGTTGCACCTTATACTTGAATGGCAGGCAAGAGTCAATGTTGTGTCCGGGGGCTCCACTATGGTATGCGCATGTGACATTTGAGTTGTACCACTTGGGGTATGGTGGCTGGAAGACCTTCCTGGGTATGGCCACCACCAAATGATTTTCCAATAATGAGGGCCACAACTTGGATACGCCATGGGAACAGGAGAGAACTCGTCTTTCGGGGGGTGTCGTGCATTGTTATAGCTCGTGCCAGGAGTTGTATTATTGGCTGGTCGGGGAATGGCTAGAGCTGTGTGATGGGTAGGCCTTTTTTTTGTTGCGGGAGGCCCTTCCACTTGAGTTGGGAGGGAACTTCCGGCTCGGATCGAAAAGTTTGGGTGGTTGTGTTGGTATGAGTTTTGGGCGTTTTGGGGCGTTTTCATCCATGTTGGGGTGGTCGTGACTGCGTGGGTATCTCCTTCCTTTTTCCGTGTGCCCACCACTGGGGCTCTTCTATTGTTGTTGGGGGCAGCGTTGGAGGCATATTCAAACTTGCCTTTCCTCAGTCCGGACTCGATTCTTTCTCCGGCGAAGACGAGGTCTGCAAAGTTAGCCAGCATTTATCCTATCAGCTTCTCGTAGTAGAACGTAGGCAATGTTTCTACCATAATCGTGATCATTTCCCTCTCCGTCATAGGTGGGACGACTTGGGCTGCTAGGTCTCTCCACCTTTGAGCATATTCTTTAATGGACTCATGTTCTTGCTTGGTCATGCTCTGAAGTTGGTTCTGATCAGGAGCCATATCCGTGTTGTATTGGTACTCCTAATGAAGGCAGTTGCCAAGTCTTTCCATGACCGGATCTGAGAAGCTTCTTGATTGGTGTACCACGCCACAGCTGCTCCGGCTAAGTTGTCTTGAAAGAAGTGCATTAACAGCTTTTCATCCGTAGAATATGCCCCCATCCTTCTACAATACATCTGAAGATGACTCTTTGGACACGTCGTCCCCTTGTATTTATCAAAATCTGGTACTTTAAACTTGGGAGGAATGACGATGTCAGGTACCAGACATAGATCCGATAAATCCGAGAATGAATAGTTGTCGAGGCCTTCTACCGCTCTCAGACTCTCTTCAAGCAGATCAATTTTTCCCTTGTCTTTTGCAATGGGAACGAGTTCCTTAACGGGTGCGGATGGAGACGGGACGTGGCGGACTATGTTTGGTTGGGGCAACTCATGGCGGACCGATTCCTTGAGGGGAAGTAGAGAGCCTAAATGGGCATCTCCTTCATCATCTTCCTGCAGAGGATAGTCAGCATGAGGAGGGAGCTGCCCCTCAAAGGTAGGGGCTTGGCTCAAATCGTCTGGAGCGGTACGGGGAGTGAAGTCCGGAGGCAAACCATAAGGGTAGGCTTGAGGACTATACCTCCGATTAAAACCCGTCATGTTTCTGTCTCGGCCCAAGTTTATTGCGGGTTGTAGCACCGGTTTCGCTTCCCTAGTTGTATTGGAAGCGGCCGCCGTAGCATTATCTTCTATAGTTTTTTGAAGTTTTAGCATGGCCTCCGTGATAGAAGCCATCTGATCTTTTAAGGCCGATAGGTCGGCCTTCATCTGTTCTTGCACTCCCTCTTCGTTATCCATCTTACTTCTGGATCGGGTGTTATAGGGGTGCCTTTGCGCTTTTTTAGTTATGGTGAGTTCCCTAAAGAAACAAACAGTGGTGAGTATGCCACCAAAACATGAATATGCTAATGAATGATCAGAGAGCACTTGGATCCACCTCAAGGCTTTTCTAGACAACGTGATGAGTTTCAGAACTTCTCTTTTTATAAAAAAGGAACAAAAGCTTTTATCTAGCCAAGATCATACAAAAGTGTTATAACAGAACCTAACGATTTCTAATTATATGGGCCATTAAATCTATCATGTGTTGACAGTAATTGATTAGCCCGTGAATTTCCTCTGGGGCTGAACACACTTCAGCGATGGCCTTTGCTTTGGCTAGTAGTCGCAGGAGGTCTTGACTTCCATTTAAGTTCAAGGCGAACCTATCCATCCACGTGGTCGCTTCTTGATGCAATGCATCAATCACCTTCCCTCTTGCTTCCTTCTCGGCGTACGCTTGTGCGAAGTCCTCCACTAGCTTTTATTCATGGGTCAAAGACTGGTTTAACTCTTCTTTGTACTGCCCTATTATAGCTAGCATGCTTTGCTCCGTGGCTTCTAAGTGTTGGGCCAAACTCCTCTTGGATCTTGAGCAACCAGCTAACTCCTCCTTTAAGACCATGCCATGTACTCGTGACTGGTCTCTTTCCTCTCTCCCGAGCTTGAGCTCATTGTTGTTGCCCCACAAAGCTCCTCGGAATTTATCTCGGCCATGCTCTTCCTTGCGAGCCCTCTTGGTTTCTTGTTCAAGGGCTTTTGCAGTAGCCGCATTTTCCTCTCGTACCTCGGCACACTTTTTCCGGATGTCTGTAGCGACTAACTTGAATTTTTATTTGGCGAGTCTTGCCTTTCCTAGCTCTGTTTTTAGAGCTTGGACTTCTTCATCCTCTTCTGAAGCTTTGAAGTTCTCCTCGTTGATAATTTTCAACTTGGAGAGCCAATCTAACCCTCGTGTATGAACTCTTAGCCATTCATGATAACCACCGATGATGCCATTACGGATGCCCCTAAGTTCTTTAACTTTCCTTAACAGGCTTTCCCACGCCTTGTGGACTCTATGTACGATCTTGAAACTTTGTGCGCCGAAATCTCTCACAAGGAAAGGCGATAGGCTCTCTTCCGTCGGTGCTCCCCTCATGGGGTACCCTAACTGTCTTATAGCAAGTGCGGGATTATAGTTAATACAACCCCTCGTCCCTATCAACGGAACGTTTGGGTAGTCCCCACATGAGAAGAGAACTCCCTCCTTTCCTTCCTTCCATCGAGGAAACCAGTTGATTATGTTGCCTCCTATCCCAGCCAAGTATTGGTCCCAATCTACTCTTCTCTTTTCGACGCACGAGCGATAACTTTGAAGTGGACACGGGTGCCTTATGTCTTGTTGGAATAGGTGCGAAACCAACCACACACAAAGAGCGGGTAAACAGCAAACAATCCGTGCATTGTTCTTCTCGCACCTTCGGTCAAATGTATCAAATAAGTCCACCAAGATAGCTACCACCGGGCTCTCCTTGCTACGGTGATATGCAAGGAAAGCATCAATTGCGGCTAGGTCCACCAAACCGTCCACGTTCGGAAAGAGGACAACCCCAAAGATTAGCAAAGCTAGTATATCCGCAAACGGGACCCACTCTTCTTGACTCGCCATATCCCTTGCCTTGCCTTCCAAGTATTTCTGCGGTAGGCCCACTACGCCGTTTCGAGTTTGCTTCATACGATCCAACTCTCTCGCCGAATCTCTGACCACAGCTGCAATCTTGCTCAAGGAGGGAAGAAACCCAGAGAAAAGATACGGTTTTCTTCCCCCAAGAAGGCATCCTATTATCTCCTCAAATTCTTCAACAGTTAGTAGTATTTGGAAGTCCCCAAACGTGAAGCATCTCAACGACTGGTCATAGTATTGGGCGAGGGATACGACGGCTTCCGTAAATACATCCACTGTGGTCAAATCTAAAATCTTTCCGTACACTTTGCGGAAGGCTTGCCTTTGGAGGGGTCCCATCAACCGTCCCAACTCCTTAAGGCTGGTGACATCTAGGCCTTTAATCTTGACTTGATAGAATCTTTTTCCGTTTTGATTTGTCCCCATCATTTACCTAAAAAGGGGTGAATCAAGGCTCCGATATGAATGATGCAATGCGCATGCATGAAACGAAAAGAAAAACAAGGGGTAATTTACATATAAGAGACCAAAAAAGATCCATCTTTTTAATACTATGTTCTAGGCATTGCGGCGCCCCAACGTATGTATTAAAAAGTGACGCATTACTCTAGAGAGACAAAATATCACTAGCTATACAGCAAAACTATAATTTATGTGCTATTTGCAGAAGAATGCATGAGAACAAATGGCACAGAGCGTGTTTGCTCTATGCCCCTATTTGGGAACCTATAGGATAATATCTAGGGGTCTCTAATAACTACTCCCAACGATCCATATCTCACATGGCTGTTTTCTAGAGGTATCATCACTCAAGATAATAATATTGCGGCGGTATGGAATACCAGCGACAACACATTATAAAGAGAGAAAGCTCTAGACAAGGTTTCACTATTATCAAGCAAGTCGGAGACCTAGCATGACCATAGATTCACCTCCACTCCTTAAATTCCCATGGACCCGGGTATAGGGCCCCTTTTTTACTCAAACACGTGGGTGCTTAGAATGCAGTGTAAAAATGTGGAAAAGACAACATTTATTATATTTACACAATTCAAAAAAAGGCACACACAAAGTTTCACAATTCCACAATTTCCTAAAATAGGCCTAACTCACAAAAACAGTCCCCGGTGGAGTCGCCAACTGTCGCAACCTACCCTTTTGCGGGCGAGCGAGGCGAGGCTCACGGGTGCGTCTTCCAAAGGAGGAAAATGCGCGAAGTCGCCACCAACATTTATTTGTGGAAAACGTTGGAAAAACCGAAGGAAACCGGTCATGAAGAATATTCCAGATTCGGGAGTTGTATTTACGTTTGAGGAAGGTATTAGCACCTCTCACATTTGTCCCAAAGGACAACAGCCTTAATTTTAGAATTGTGTGAAATTGTGTACCTAAACTTTTATCTTTTTATTTTTGAGGTCGACAAAAGCGGGGCTCTTACTCCTACGTACCCTCCATCGAAGAGGAAATCAGACCTATGTAGTTCTTTCTAAAGGGCGAATCAAGCGATTCTTTTTACTTGGACGGTGGTCCTTTTAAGGCGTTGGACCTTAAAATGATCCATTTTACTTGATGAGGAAAACTGAGGTATCGAACCTTCAAATCCTTTTTAGTGATTTTTTTGCGGACGAGCTTGACTTTGCGAGTTGCTTTTAGCCTTAGTTTCACTTTAGTTATTAGTCAATTCAATTAAGAAAGAGAAATCCCAAAGAGAAACGTCCGATTGATTTTTTTGGTTTATTTTACTAAAAGATATTTTTTTTATTATTATATTATTATTTTTCATGATATTTTGATTATTTTATTATTATTTTGTCTTTTTTTGGTTTAACCGTGGTTACAACGTGAACGATCGGTTAGATTTTGTTTTAACAGTGATTAAACTAGATTACAACACAAATGATCGGTTGAAATTCATTTTATCATTTATTAGGTGAGAAAACGGCTTAAATAAACGGTTAAAGCACGTTAAAAACAGAAGAAAAGAAAACTGAAAGTAAATGAAATTAAAGTGAAAGTACACAAAACAGGAAATGAATTGAAAGTCTCAGATTCGAAAACTTACCCGTTGAAGAACGAAGAACGAATGAAGAACGGATGAAGAACGGTGAAGAACGACGAAGAACGATGAAGAATTTCCACAAAATCGCTTACGGAGGCGTTATGGAAGCACTTCGACTCAATTTTTCTTCACGAAAACGTGTTTTTTGCCCAAAATAGCCGAAATGCATAGCCAAGGGGTCTTGAACATTTTGAAACAGCTCCCCCTCCCCTATTTATAGGAAAAAAGGGAGGTGCTTGCCGCCCAGAGACTAAATGAAGAAGATTTCTAAGCGCACCCGAATTACTAAGTTCACCCCCATTTTCGTATTTTACGAAAAAGTTACGGAAGCCTTACGGAAGTGTTTCGGATTTGATTTTCATCTTTTTTATCTTCCCTTTCACCAATATTAAGTGGAATATGGAGGCTGGATTTGATTTTCATCTTTTTTATCTTCCCTTATCACCCCCAAGGTTTTCAAAAATTTTACGGAAGCATTACGGAAGCCACGGAAGCCCCGGTGATGGAAGCTTGCTTGTGGAGCTTTTATGGAGGCTGGATCTTTGAGCTTCAATGAGGTCCTTTAATGGTGATTTTTCACCACGGAGATGCAGCGGAAGACAAAGGAGAAGAGGTGAGAAGAGGCGCCATCCACTGGGGAATAAGCCATAGAAGAAGGAGCTTCACCACCAAGATGAGCCTTGGATAAGAAGCTTGGAAGGATGCTTCAATGGAGGAAAAGAAAGAGGGAGAGAAAGAGAGAGGGGGGAGCACGAAATTGAAGGAATAAAAGAGGGAGAGAAGTGGAACTTTGAAGTATGTCTCACAAGACTCTCATTCATCAAAGTTACAACAAGTGTTACACATGTTTCTATTTATAGACTAGGTAGCTTCCTTGAGAAGCTTTCTTGAGAAAACTTCCTTGATAAGCTTCTTTGAGAAAACTTCCTTGAGAAGCTAGAGCTTAGCTACACACACTCCTCTAATAACTAAGCTCACCTCCTTGAGAAGCTTCCTTGAAAAGATTCCTAAAGAAGCTAGAGCTTAGCTACACACACCTCTCTAATAGCTAAGCTCACCTCCTTGAGATGAGAAGCTTGAACTTAGCTACACACCCCCTATAATAGCTAAGCTCACCCCCATGACAAAATACATGAAAATACAAAAAAAAAGTCCCTACTACAAAGACTACTCGAAATGCCTCGAAATACAAGGCTAAAACCCTATACTACTATAATGGCCAAAATACAAGGCCTAAACGAAGGAAAAAACCTATTCTAATATTTACAAAGATAAGCGGGCTCATACTTAGCCCATGGGCTCAAAATCAACCCTAAGGCTCATGAGAACCCTAGGGTCTTCCCTTGGATCTCTGGCCCAATCTACTTGGAGTCTTCTATCCAATGCCCTTGCGGGGCAGGATTGCATCATTCCTTCCACCTTGGAAAGGATTTGACCTCAAATCTCGAGGTTCTTCATACTCTGGGCTCCTTCCCTCAACACCTGTAAAAAGAACAAAAACATATGTATTAGTGGTTTTTGGTATGTTGAAGTAAGATAAGGTCTGAAATCCCATTTCCTGGGCATCTTCCCATGAAGGAACATGGTTTCTCACCAACTCAATGAGTGGTGCTACAAGTATAGAAAAATATGGGACAAACCTTTTGTAAAAGTTTGTTAAGTCATGGAAGCCCCAAATTTTTCTTATACTTGGTGGAGTGGGCCACTCAGGAATGACCTTTTATTCTCTTAGGGTCCGTGGGAACCCCTTGATCACTATTTAAAAAATTGAGGAATGTAATGCAATAAAGCGTACCTTTTTCTGTATTTTTATGTTGATTATTCCTACAAAAAAATACGACAAATCTAAGGTGTCCCATATGAGCACCTATGTTTGTATTAAAACCAAAAATAAGAACAAACCTACCTAATGGGTCCCTATGTACACACAGCATGAAGATGTTAGGTGTACGAGTGATTTTACAAAAGAGGGTTGCACCACTCAAAACATTCATCATACCACCTATTTTAGGGACTTGGTGCCTAATAATACCTATTTTGGGCACCAATAAAGCACAAGGATTTAAGCTCTTGTGAACCAAACCCTCATCCAACAACTTCTTTACTTGAGGAATAAACTCAAGCCCAAGAGGTGTGGCAATGCTAGCAAGTGTCTTTTTACAAAAGAGAAAATGTGGAGGTTGTCTAAGAGGGAAAGTTTCTTTAATTTTTGTCTTTATTGTAAAATGAGTTTCCTTCTTAGCTAACCTCTTGGAAGAGACACTTACCTCCTTACACTTCTCTTTAACCACTAATGGTTGTCCTTCTTCTAGGGGGTACATTTCTTCACTAGATTCTTCCCCTTTTGCTTTTTCACTTTCACTAGAGGAAGGTGAAGTAGTAGCCTTATCTTGGCTACTATAAATGTCTTGGCCCCTCATAATCATGGTTTTTGTGGTGGGGCATTGAGAAGTAATGTGTCATCTTCCAAGACATTTAAAGCACTTTATAGAGCTAGTTTTCTCTTGCATACTAGCCTTAGGGGCTTGCTTTTCTATTGTCTTCCCCTTATCATCTTTGGGCTTAGAAGGTGTCACCACTAAGATGCCTTGACCTTGGTCTTTCTTTGGATAAGAGTGAGAGCCATAAGATTTTGAAGTAGACTTCTTTTTAAGTTGTTGCTCTACCCTTATTTCCCAATCTAAGTTAGCTTCAACATTGTCCTTCCCATGGAAGTATGAGAGGTTAATGTTAGCCTCTTGAGGCTTTCTTTCCTTTTCTCTTCTAGGGGAGTGAGGTCTAAGATGTGACCTATGCCTTCCTTCGTAATAGTCACGAAGTTCTTCACTTAGGCTTTTGCAAGAGTTATGACTACTATAGGAGGCATGTTTTTCTCTTTTCATTTCTTTCATTATTTTTCTTCTTTCTTCCTCTCTTATTTTCTTTCTTTCATCTTGACTTATTTCTTCCACTCTTTTTTTTCCTTTTTCTTTTCTCTCTTGTTTTTCTTTCCATAACTTGAGGGAACTCAACTCATCTAAGATTCTAGATAAAGGGTCTTTATGACTAGTACCCTCGCCATTAACACTAGATGAATGATGACTCATGTTGGTTCCTAAGTTGCGGTTCTTTCTTGTTGGAGGTTTGAAAACAAAAGGTAAAAGAAATTATGGTTGAAACTAGCCAAAATAAACACTAAAAGAGGTGTGAAAGATAAGGTAAAAAACTAATTGGTAAAATGAAACCTATCTAGGTGGTTTGACAATGGAAGGTATAGGAAATAAGCTATGAAAGTAAGCAAGAAATGTAAACTAGGCGAATCCTAAGAGTGTTTGGATGACCACATTCAAGGTTCCCAACAAAACACTCACTATCCTAGGGAAAAAATTGCCTAAAATTATTACACACAAATGGAAGTTTGGTAACCTATTGGAGGCTCCCAACACACTTCCAATGAAAGGCCTTTTTGTTACAAAACTTGAAAGCAATGAAGGTAAGTAAATTGCAAATTACAAAATTAAAAAACGGTCCTCAATTTTGGTGGTTGTTCTCTCTTTGGTGATTCACTCAATTTGGAGTGCTTCTTAGTCCAATAGCTCTTAAGGTGGTTGGCCCCTTGCTTCTTGACTCAGATTCTTCAAGGGATGACACCAATCCTCCTTTCCAATTTTCTATATGGCAACTCACAAACAAGGAAACAAAGAGACAAGCAATAACCAAAGACAAAAAAAAATGAAATGAAAGATAAACCAATGGAGTTTTAACAAGACAATTTTTCAAGGATTATTCAACAATTAAAGCAATGAAAAGGACATAGAAGCAAGCTAGGACTAAAAGAGAAACTTAGAATGGCTCTAGAGTAGAGTAAAAAAAACAAAAAAAAAAAGACTCAACAAACCTCTAGCTTTGGCACTTGTCTTCACACTAATTTTCAATTGAAATTTCCAATTATAGAATAAATTTTGAGCCAAAACAACAAGCACACTTCCGTTTCACCTTTTTTTTTTTTCTAGATACTGATTTTCCTGCCAACTTGTGTGATTTTTCGTATGTTTTCCTTTTATCCAAATCACTTGTTTCTTTTTTTATAACTTTTTTCCATATGTCTAGAAAATTCAGTAAAAATTTCAGCTCAAAATTCGAAGTAACCAATTCTCAGTAATTTTTACAAGTTTGTATGTCCAAGCTGCCAGCACCAGCGATTGTTTTTTTAAGCATGGTATATTGATTGCCTTGGGCTTACTTTCAACCTTCCTATGTATGTTGAACTCACTAGTATTGTTTACCACAGTTTTAGGAGTTCAATATTCACTTAGAATCAACATTTCAGCCAGCAATTCAATCACCAAAACTCAAATTTACAATAGACACAATCATAAGGAAACCTAAAAGTTCAAGAAAAGGTTCGCAATCAAAGACTCTCTAAGAATTTTGCATGAACATGTTACGGACTAATTACCATGAAAGATTTGACTCAAATCAAATAATAGGCTAAAATAATTTCATACACTCATGAAAAAATGAGTTAGACAAAGAAACAAGAAAATAAAATTCAGCACAACATAAGAAATCTTATGTGACAAGTTTCATGACTAGACATGACTTCTATGACAAAACTACAATAGGTGAACAAGTCACTCTAGATTTTTGAGGTTTTCTTCTACTTTGATATTTTTGTAAGTATTTAATGATTTAGGTTTCAGCCACAAAAAATAACAAGACAAAACTCAAAGGAACCTAAACTCAACACAATTCATGGTTCAAGAACAAGAACAAGAAATTTGAACCATAGAAAATCAAATGTAGCTTCTATAGCAAGTTTAATCGGTGGAAATTCTAAAGAATCAAGTTAACAACATTTAGCACAAGACATATGAGAAGTGTAACGACCCGCCTCGTCGCTGCGGTATCCACACTCTAATATTAGATAATTTCAATTTTTATAAAAAGAACTCCCTTAATTTTTTATTATGAAAATAGAAGTGATTTTGTCACAACATAAATTCATCCAACAACACGTCATTACTTAAGTGAATATGCATAATTACATAGAAACAATAATTCAGTACATGTCATACACATAACGAAAATTAAATATGTTTATATATATATATATATAATTAAAATTCCAGTTTTACATCTTTAACTCAACAAAATAAAACTTAAAAACCAACTACGGAGGAGTTGATTACAAAACACAACTCTCTCCCAAAATAACGCCAACGTCATCACGTCGGCTCGGCGGCTCCTCACCAGAATCTTACTCCCTACACCCTGCCACTGTCATTCTGCTCCCACGAACAAGGTTCGTGATCATCACAGGTATCAACCACACGATACAAAATTGCAAGGGTGAGTTTATTATAAAAGAACCAATACCAATTCCAAATAACCACAATTAGCAAGGAACATAGGCAAACATGATAAGCATACACAACAATCATTATTCAACACTCATATCCAACAAATATTCATCATTCAGATCCAACGATTACTCATCATCCATCCATGGACCCAATCAAGACTGCACAGAATGATGCATGCACCTAACTCAACACTCAGATGCAATGTGGTACGTACCAACAACAACCAAATATCAGGAAATATCCTAAGCGTGTCCACACGAAACTCTCACTTAGGGAACTGTGCTGAGTTTGTCGAGACCACCCGGTTGTGCACGTAACAGCCCCCCTCCCATAGGTGATTAGCCTGGGAGCCCAAAGGTGTTCCCTACCAGGTGACAGCCCCCTAGTACAAAGTACACTTGGCCACAGTAACTATATTTCCTGTGTCGTATGAGCTATGATCACGGCCAAAAGTAAATGCCAAAGACCATGGACCAATTAAAGCACCTAAGCATCCCCTCAGGAATGCTTAGATTCTCTAACCACGCTAGTTACCCACGTCTGGGCCATCCGACAAGGTCAGTGCACTCTACCCCCCATGACATACACTTCATACGATGTATGATCGTGGCCAAAAGCTAGTTCCAAAGACCCTGGAAGGTCAGTGCACAGTGCCCCCCACGATCATACACAACATCCAACGTATGAACGTGGCCAAAAGCTAGTGCCAAAGACCCTGAAAGGTCAGTGCACAGTGCCCCCCACGAACATACACAACATGCACATGCCAATGCATTCCCAACATCAATCAACATTCCATATCCATGTCATTCACAACATAAATATCACCTCATCTCAATGACGTTATCAACAACAACAACAACCTCATTTCATATTCACATATTCATCAATAATAACAATTCATGTTGACATGGTCTTTATTAACAATGTCATCTCAAATCAATATCATCATAATCATCATTATCATCACATATCAATTAAAATCCTCAATAGCAACATCAACAACAATTCAAACAAACACAACAATATCATTTCCACACGCACAGTCTTCAAACAGCCAAAACAATATCATTCATCACAATACATATATATATCGCATCCCATTAGTTAAAACGTTATTTTCTTTGAAGAAAAATCAGCATGCAACAGGGACAGGCAGATATCCTCATAGCTAGGTTCCCTGACCCTAACTATGGTGTTAAAATGGTAAATTTTATAATAAACTCCCCTTACCTATAGTGAGCTACCCCCTGGATTCCTCGTCGCGTCACTTGAAGATTCCTTTTTTGTCCTTGCTTGTCGATTCCACACAAGCCTCTACCATGCCAAAATGAAGGAGACTTAGTATGGATTTAAGAAAACAAAGCTAGTAATAGTGCTCTGGGTCAAACACCCACATCACTACATGAAAGAGCTGAGAGTATTTCAGGTTTTACAAAGGAACGTAATTTGGAAATTCCGACCACGCCAATGTGACCGGGGTTCAGTGTAGGTTACGAAAATAACATGCATTTCATGAAAGGATAACGTTTACAAAGTCTCTTTCTCAAAAGTTTTTCAAAGGAAGCATAAGACATACAATGGCGGTTCCAAAGTCAGAAAAGATGCAAAGACAAGATGAAACTAACAAGAAACAAGCGTAGAACCATGGTTACCTCAAAAGAAAACAAAAGGTCAGATTAGGATTTCGTTCTCTACCGAAACCGCAAGCCAAGTTGGAAGATTCCGCTTCAGTTGAAGGGTTCCTCTCAGTGTGGAGAACAACGATGGTTTGTGGTGGCTAATGGTGGTTGTGGGTGATGGAGAAAGTTCTTGGAACTTTAGAAATGGCTAAGAAAGAAATAAGAAGAAATGACGTTTTTCCTAAGCTACACGAAAGCAAAGGCTGAAATGCTTAAATAAGAGATGCTCTCGGGAACGGAAGCTTCTAGCACAATCCAGACATCTTCTCAAAGATCCCAACGGTCAGATCATGGACAAGTGTCTTGTGAAGTTGCAAACCAAATTTAGAGAAGATCCAACGGTGAACGAAGGCTGGGCAGTATTTTTACCGAGGCAACTCCATGTAGTTTTCTCTAGAAGCTTCATTAAGAGGCTTCCTCTAGAAGCTTCATTAAGAGGCTTCTAGAACACTTCAGACATCTTCTCAAAGATCCCAACGGTCAGATCATGGACAAGTGTCTTGTGAAGTTGCAAACCAAATTTCGAGAAGATCCAACGGTGAACAAAGGCTGCGCAGCATTTTTACCGAGGCAGCTTCATGTAGTTTTCTCTAGAAGCTTCATTAAGAGGCTTCCTCCAGAAGCTTCCTCATGGTTTCTTTGAGAAACTTTCTCAAGAGGCTTCTTTGAGAAGCTAGATCCTTATCTATCCACACCCCTCTATTAACTAAATTAACTTCCTTAAAAATAATTATGGATGAAAATAACGCAACAAATAATCAAACATCAAATATAATTACTAATAATATATATATATATATATATATATATATATATATATATATATATATATATATATATATATATATATCAGGGTGTTACAAGAAGATACATGGAGAAAAAATGAAGAAACAACAATGGAAGAGAAGGTAAAGCAAAAAAAAAATAATGGAGGTTTAAGGAGCACCTACTTGAAGCTCTTGTGCTCTGATTACCACTTGATGGAAGCTTGCTTGTGGAGCTTTTATGGAGGCTGGATCTTTGAGCTTCAATGAGATCCTGTAATGGTGATTTTCCACCATGGAGATGCAGCGGAAGACAAAGGAGAAGAGGTGAGAGGAGGCGCCATCCACTAGGTAATAAGCCATGGAAGAAGGAGCTTCACCACCAAGATGAGCCTTGGATAAGAAGCTTGGAAGGATGCTTCAATGGAGGAAAAGAAAGAGGGAGAGAAAGAGAGAGGGGGGAGCACGAAATTGAAGGAATAAAAGAGGAAGAGAAGTGGAACTTTGAAGTATGTCTCACAAGACTCTCATTCATCAAAGTTACAACAAGTGTTACACATGTTTCTAATTATAGACTAGGTAGCTTCCTTGAGAAGCTTTCTTGAGAAAACTTCCTTGAGAAGCTTCTTTGAGAAAACTTCCTTGAGAAGCTAGAGCTTAGCTACACACACCCCTCTAATAACTAAGCTCACCTCCTTGAGAAGCTTCCTTGAAAAGATTCCTAAAGAAGCTAGAGCTTAGCTACACACACCTCTCTAATAGCTAAGCTCACCTCCTTGAGATGAGTAGCTTGAACTTAACTACACACCCCTATAATAGCTAAGCTCACCCCCATGACAAAATACATGAAAATACAAAAAAAGTCCCTACTACAAAGACTACTCAAAATGCCTCGAAATACAAGGCTAAAACCCTATAATACTAGAATGGCCAAAATACAAGGCCTAAACGAAGGAAAAACCTATTCTAATATTTACAAAGATAAGCGGGCTCATACTTAGCCCATGGGCTCAAAATCTACCCTAAGGCTCATGAGAACCCTAGGGCCTTCCCTTGGATCTCTGGCCCAATCTACTTGGAGTCTTCTATCCAATGCCCTTGCGGGGTAGGATTGCATCACCCGGAAACCATTTTTCAAAAACGTGGAGGAGCTTGCCGCCCAGTTGCTTCCTCCTTAAGCAACCCAACTTCCAAAATGTTCCAAAAGGGCCTAGACTCGAATTGCTATTTACACCCTTATTTGATAATTTCACCCCACCTTTTTTCGTAATTTACGGAAAAGTTACGGATGCCTTACGGAAGCATATATGACTTAACTTTCATCTATTTTTCTCTTCCCTTTCACAAATGTTAAGTGGAATATGCTTACCCAAGGTTTTCGGAAATTTTACGAAAGCGACGGAAGCCCCGGAAACCATTTTTCAAAAACGTGGAGGAGCTTGCCGCCCAGTTGCTTCCTCCTTAAGCAACCCAACTTCCAAAATGTTCCGGAAGGGCCTAGATTAGAATTTCTATTTACACCCCTATCATGATAAGTTCACCCCCTTCTTTGCTGATTCTTTTTCCGTAACGTTACGGAACCTTACGGATTACGTAACGATACTTGTTTTCTTTCCGTAATGTCATGAAACTTTACGGATTACGCAACCATACCCTCTTCGGCTTCTGGAATGTTACGGAACTTTACGGATTGCGCAATAATGTTTCCTTTCGACTCTCGACATGTCGCGAAACTTCACAGATTGCTTAACGATGGGTGTCAAGTTCCTCGAAGCGGTCAAGCGAAGATTGCATGCCATCAAACAATGGTCCCGGGACGAAATTAGGGTATGACACCGAGCGACAGCCAAAAAACCAGCGTCAAATTGTTTCTTTACCTCTTCTTTTATTTTCAAGGATGTCTCGAGCTTCATCCTCCTCAGTTTTTGTTTTACCGGGGAACACTCGGGATTTAGAGGTAATTTGTGTTGTACAATGTCAGAACTCAAACCGGGCATATCTTGGTACGACCAAGCAATGATGTCTTGGTAGTCTTTTAGCAGGGCTGTCAATTCTTCACGGATGGGTGCGGTCATACCCATGCCTATCTTTACTTCTTTTTTCCCACTGCCAGTTCCTAAGTCCACTAGTTCTGTCTCTTCTTGATGAGGCCCCATTTCTTGGTCCTCATGGGCGACTATCTTCTCCAACTCCGGAGGAAGTCCCACATCTTCGTTCTCTTCATCCTTCGTCTGATCCGTTTCTTGCTCGAAACCGCTGGTTGGGTCCCAGGTATTAGTACCTTCGAGGGACTCGTCGTCGGATCTGGCGTTTTAAAAGTAAAGAAATAAACATGCAAATGGATGAGAATGGGTAGAGACGTAGGAACAGGTGAAGAAAGATCTTTGTATTATAAATTCAGGAACAAAAGACATAAAGCCTTAACAAAAGGAAACACTAAAGCCTAGGCCCAACCGTAGAGTTTAAAAGCCACAAAGGGTTACATTATGCTTGTCGCATAAATGTCCGAGCGCTCCTCCACTTGCCAATTTCCTAGTCGGAAACTAGGAGGGCATGGTCGTACCAAATCCAACCCACTCGGAGAATCATCTTCGCATATCACAACGACTTAGCCTTCGTGTTCTAGACCCGCGCTTATAAAGCTCCTACTGATGTGGCAGGGCGGGTCCCCTTCAACTTCTCGTCCCAATCGCGAGCCTTGACCTCCACTCTTCCTTCCCGTAACGCTTTTCCTTATGTCCGCTGGTGTGAGTATATAGCCTAACCCAAACTTCCCACGGTTTCCTCTGGCGCTTATCAGGCTAGTTCTGCCGCCGTTGTCCTTGCCTAAACCCATTCAGGGCTCGTAACCATTCCCCAACATCCTCTAACCCAAATATTTTCTTGGTATTCCAACCACCCCATTTTTGACTTGCTTTCTGTGGTCTAATTCCTACGCCGAGACTTGGACTATCTTAGAAATTCTAGCTAATGAGGGATAGAACCCTGAGAAGAGGTATGTCTCCTCCCCCCTAGAGGAAATCCTAGGATCTCTTCAAATTCTTCCACCATGGGTGATAGCTGGAAGTCCCCAAAGGTGAAACACCTCAAAGGCTGATCATAATACTGGGCGAGGGAGGCAATGGCCTCTGTGGAGACTTCTGCCATGGGTAGGTCCTAGATTTTACCGTAAGCTTTGCGAAAAGCTTGTCGTTGGAGTTGACCCATTAACTGCCCTAACTCTTTTAGACCCGTGCATGATGCATATGCGAAAGGCACAACACGGGAATGTACATAGTACGACAATATTCATAAACAAATATAAGCAAAGGAGTACATGACACTTAGGACTACATGCATGGCAGTGTGAAAAGTGGCACGCAGCGTGTTTGCTCCGTGCCCCTATTTTAGGGACCTACATGAGAGGGAGCTAAAAGGGCTTTTAGTGATAATTCCCAAGGTGGTCATATCCCTCTTGATGGCCTCTAGAGGTATCATCCCCTTCGAAAAAAATATTGCAGCAGTAGGGACTACTAGCAACAATATGTTATCAAAGAGAAAAAACTCTAGATGAGGGTTCACTATAACCAAGCAAGTCGAAGACCTAGCATGATCACAGATTCACCTCTACTCCTTATGTTCCCATGAACCCGGGTATAGGGCCCTTTTTCAACTCACCGTGTGTGCAAATAGTGTTGTGTGCATCAAATGAATAAATATTTATCTTATGCATACATTAAAAAATACACTAAAGGCATCCAAGAGTTATATACAAGAACACAAGAGAAATAAAGGGAAACCAACAAAGGAGAAAGTCATGATAAAACATTGCACAAGATTAAATGGTCTAACTCTCTAAAAACAATCCCCAACGGAGTCACCAACTGTCGCAACCTACCCTTCGACGGGAGGGCGATGCGAGACTCATGGGTGCGTCTTCCAAGAAAGGAATACGCGCGGAGTCGCCACCAACGTTTATTTGAGGAAAACGTCAGAAAAACTGGAAAAGACGTGGTCAACGAACTTTAAGTGAAAGGTTCGGGAGTTGTATTTACGCACGGGGAAGGTATTAGCACCCCACACGTCCATCACAAGGGACGACAGCCTTTAATCAAGTGTGCAAACATGACTTCGATTTGTTTTATTTTCCCTTTTTTACGTTCTTTAGCTTTTATGTCTTTTATGCCTTTTATATATTTTTTTCTTTTTGTGGTCGACAAGGGTGTTTCCCTTGCTCCTACGTATTCCTCTATTGTGATAAGGAAATCAGACCTACGTAGTTCTTTGAGAACTAAACGTTGGTTAAATTGTTTTTATCCTTTTTTTGCAAGATATATTTTTATTGAATGAAAGGTCATTTAAGGTGTTGGACCATTAAACGATCTTTCAATTCTTTTGAAAGGAGAGAAAAAATTAAGGCATTGGACCACTAATGATCTCTTGTTATTTTTGAAAAAGGTAACAAAACTACGTGTTGATTTTAGGCTTTAGAAATCCACGTTTAACCAATAAAAGTGGAAAAGACCATTTCAAGGCGTTGGACCTTAAAAATGTTTTTTAGGTGATGACAAAAGTTTGATTTATGAATTGATTTTAGCCTTAGTTTCACTTTGGTTATTTAGTCAATTCGATTAAGAAAGAAAAATCCCAAAGAAAAAACGTCCGATTGATTTTTTTGGTTATTTTATTAAAAGATATTTTTTTATTATTATATTATTATTTTGCCTCTTTTTTGGTTTTAGACGTGGTTACGGCATGACCGAACGGTCAGATTTCATTTTAACAGAAATTTAAAGATGTTACAATTCAAATGATCAGTGGAAATTTATTTTATTTTTTTATTAGGCGAGAAAATGACTTAAATAAATGACTAAAGCACATCAAAAGCGGGTATGGAAAGTAAATGAAATGAAAATAAAAGCACGCGAAACAAGTGGGGACCACTACGGGTATATAGAATGAATTGAAAAAGTTTGATTTCGGGAACTTACCGGTTGAAGACCGAAGAACGAACGAAGAACGACGAAGAACGGTGGAAAACCTTCGCAAAATTGCCCTCGGAAACGTCTCAGAAGCGTTACGGAAGCGCCTCGGCTTGGATTTTCTTCATGGAAACAATTTTTCTCACTAATTTTAAGTGATTCTTAGATACCAGGAGGGTTGAGCATTTTTGTTCTACCCTCCTCCCCCGATTTATAGGGGAAAAAAGGGTTGTGGTTATCGCCCAGCTCGCCCAGGTAAGCTGGGTTGCTTCCACCAGAAGGCACCGTCTTCTGTTGGAAGACCCTGGAAGGCCCAAGTGGGCCTGATTGCTATTTGTACCCCCCCTGTTTACTAAATACACCCTCCCTGCCCCTTTTTGCTGATTCTTTTTTCGTAACATTACGGAACTTTACGAATTACGTAACGATACTTGTTTTCTTTCCGTGTTGTTACGAAACCTTACAAATTACATAATCATCCTTTCTTTGGCTTCCAGGATGTTACGGAACTTCACAAATTGTGCAACAATGCTTCCTTTTGACTTCCGGCATGTCACAGAACTTCACAGATTGTGCAACAATGCTTTCTTTTGACTTCCGGCATGTCACGGAACTTCACGGATTGCCTAACGATGGGTGTCAAGTACCTCGAAGTGGTCAAACGAGGGTCACATCCCAACAAACAGATGGTCCCCGAATGAAATTAGGGTATGACA
Source organism: Glycine soja (assembly GCF_004193775.1). Lineage (NCBI taxonomy): Eukaryota > Viridiplantae > Streptophyta > Magnoliopsida > Fabales > Fabaceae > Glycine > Glycine soja. Next base: position 33,624,649 of record NC_041019.1, read on the forward strand.
TCTTCCAATATCATGCCCTCGATTCTCGACTGGTCTCTCTCGGTGCTTCGAAGCTTAAGCTCATTGTTGCTGCCCCACAACGCCCCTCAAAACTTCTTTCGACCCCATTCTTCCTTTCGGGCCCTCTTTGTTTCCCGTTCTAATGCCTCGGCTGTGGCCACATTGACATCTCTCAGTTTGTCACATTCTTTTTGGACCTTGATGGTCGTCGTCTTGAACCTTTCCTTGACTACTTGCGCCTTTTCAAGTTCTACCTTTAAGGCTTGTACCTCCTCACTCTCCTCCGGGGTTTCAGCCTCTTCCTTACTTGAGGCATGCCGATGATCCCATTGCTGCTTCCCCTTAGTTCCATATCCTTTCTTTGCGCCGCGCTCCATGCCTTTCGGACCCTTTGAAATATCCTTGCATTGGGGTCTTTAAAACCCCATGAAATGAAGGGCATGGTACTTTCTTCTAACGACACTCCTTTCATGGGGTAGCCAAGTTGTCTTATGGCAAGGACGGGATTATAATTGATACAACCCCTCATTCCCATCAAGGGGACGTTTGAGAATCCCTCACACGAGGATAGAACCCCAACTCTTCCTTCCTTCCATCGAGGGAACCAATTAACGGATGCCCCTACCATACTAGCCAAGAGTTGTTCCCAAATTGCCTTCCCTTTCTCGGTGCAACAGACAATCCTTGCGCCGCTCTTCTCGCATCTTCGGTCAAATGTGTCGTAGGCATTGGCCAACACAACAACGACCGAGCTTTCTTTGCTATGGTGGTAAGCAAGGAAGGCGTCGATCGCCACTAGATCTACTAATCCATCCACATTTGGAAAAAGGATGACTCCAAATACCAATAGCGCCAAGACATCAATGAACGTAGCCCATTCACCTTGATCCGCCAAAGCCTTCGCTTTCTCCTCCAAGTGCTTCCTCGGTATTCCGATCACCCCATTTCTATTTTGTTTTACTTGGTCCAATTCTTGCGTCGAGATTTTGACTACTTTGGCTATTCTTGCCATGGAGGGATAGAACCCAAAAAAAAGATATGGTTTTCTTCCTCCTATCGGACACCCCAAGATTTCTTCAAATTCTTCCACGGTTGGTACTAACTGAAAGTCCCTAAATGTGAAGCATCTTAGTGCTTGATCGTAATACTGAGTGAGGGATGCAATGGCTTCAATAGAGACTTCTATCATAGCCAGGTCCTAGATCTTTCCATATGTCTTGTGGAAAGCTTGATGTTGGAGTTGACCCATCAATTGCCCCAATTCTTGCAAACTAGCAACCTCTAGGCTTTTAATTTTGACGTGATAGAACCTTTTCTTAAGCAAGGGTTCTTGATTTGATCCCATGTTTTGCTAGAATGAAAAATTGTGTTTGAGCAATACTTTGACACCCTATCATGGAGGAAGTATGATGAATGCACAGGAATGCTTATGTTATGCATGATACAAATGCATTTTACAGACACAAGAGCCCGGAAGATCATCTCTTTTCACTTACAAAAATTTGGGCGTCATGGTTCATTTGCAGTCATCACCACAGTTCCCCATGTATGCATTTAAGAAGGTGATGCGGACCTTCCGACTTCCCGTGACAAAATGACGAGACAAATGCAACACATGAGTGATGACACAATATAGATATATGCACGAGAGCATGCGGTTGATAGCACAAAACAGAAATATACTAGACGAACAAGCATGGTAACGCCATCAAATAATAACACAGCATAAACGCACATAAACATGACATTGCAAAGATATGCATGGTAATATCAAGGAAACAACACGTAGCGTGTTTGCTCCGTGCCCCTATTTCAAGAACCTAATGGGGGGAACTAAAAGCTTGCAATTTAGTGATAATTCCTAAGGTGGTTGCATCTAGCTTTCAAAGGTTTCTAGAGGTATCATCCCCTTTGATATCAAACATTGTGGCGGTAGGGACTACCAGCAACAATGTATCATCAAAGAGAAAAACTCTAGATAAGGTTTCACTATGATCAAGCAAGTCGGAGACTTAGCATGACCACAGATTCATCTCCACTTCCTATGTTCCCATGGACCTGAGTATAGGGCCCTGAACAACTCACGGTGTGTGCAAAAAGTGTAGGTGTCGTGGGTGCATCAAATGAATAAATATTTATCAATGCATATATTAAATAAACAATTACTAAAAGCATCAAAGAGTTATATGCATACAAAAACATAAGAGAAATAAAGGGAAACAAACAAAAGAGTGAGTCATGATAAAGAAAGCACACGGATTAAAATGGCTTAACTCTCTTAAAACAGTCCCCAATGGAGCCACCAACTATCGCAACCTACCCTTCGGTGGGAGGGCGACACAAGGCTCATGGGTGCGTCTTCCAATAAAGGAAAAACGCGCGGAGTCGCCACCAATGTTTATTTGAGGAAAACGTTAGAAAAAACCAAAAGAGGCCTACGAATTTTTAGAATAAAAGGTTCGGGAGACATTTACGCACGGGGAAGGTATTAGCACCCTACGCGTCCGTTGTTAGTCGATGAATACAACTAACTTTTGTGTATAAAACTTGTGTAAATTGTATCAAACTCCTCCAATTTATGGTTATTTTATAGTGTTATAAGTTCTTTTAGTTAAAGATTGGTAATAAATACTTAGTAATTCTATTTTGTGTGTTTAATAATCATTTTCTCTTAATTTCAAGTTAATTAGGCAAGTTTGTGAAGTGTTGATTTTCACCTTTTCGCTAAGCCAATCTACTGACTTAGCGAGCCATCTGCTAAGCGCAACACTCTTCGGTTGAGCGTGAGGAAGAATCTGGAAGAAGGATGAGCTGTGCATGTTCACTAAGTGAAGGGTCATCCCGCTAAGCACACTGCTTCAGTCCATTCGCTGAGTGAGAAAAACACGCGCTAAGCCAATATTCACTAATGTGCACTGAGCAGATCAAAGTTTCACTAAGCGCACAAGCACGAACAAAGCCACCTATTTAAGCCTGAAATTAGATTTAGAGAGGGAGTTTGGCCATTTTTCTTGAGGAGCTCTTGCATGTCTTCAGTTCTAGAGAAAGAGAGGTCCAAATTCCAGAGAGTTTGAGAGATTTTGTTGTGTGAAGATCTACAGAGACCAGAGTTGGAAAAGGAAGTCGTCCTGAGAGTGTGAGCTGAGTTTGTCAGTGATTGAGAGGTCCTAGAAGTGGAAGAGACATCCCCACCACTTGTATCTTTGCAATCTTTCATCTTTCTCTTTTCTTTGTTGTAAAGGAAGCATCCCGGTTATGGAAAGCTAAACCCTCTGTTGGATCATCCTTCTAGGTACTTGATGTAAATATCTTTTTATCTATTTAATGATGTTTTGTGTGTTCACTGTGCTATCAAAACTTTATTCTACCATGCCTTTACCTTGATCATGTAGATGCATGTGTCCTTAGGATCATTCAACAGTGGAAACTGGTCTGATTCTTCGAACTTGATAGGACGGGGATAGTTTATCGTATTTTCACGAGGAATCGGGGTACGGTAACCTAGTTGTTGTATGTTTGTTTTAATGCGGTCATGGTTGAGTTTAGTCCAACAAGAGGAATCTGCGGATGATGCTTGATCAGGATTAGGCTAGACTATCATGAGGAATCGGGGTTTAGCATTTCAGGAGACACCATAGAACATATAAGCATTGTTAAATAGAGAATATCCTTTGAGCATCAGGCTCCTACTAGGAAGACCAACGTGTCACCTTCTTGTCTTCACACATCATTTCTCACGTGATTTTTGTGGAAGCAATGTTTTCCAAGTTTTTTTTTATGATGCCAAAGACTTAAGTCAAGAATCAAGAATCAAAGCAAGTTTCAAGAATCAAAGAGTCGTTCAATCAAAGCAAGTTTCAAGAATCAAGATTAAAGTGAAGATTCAAGAGAAGACTCAATTAAGATAAGTATTAAAAGAGTTTTTCAAAATATTGAATAGCACAATTTTATTCAAGTGAATTTTTCAAAGAAAAATCTTTTACCAAGAGTTTTACTCTCTAGTAATCGATTACCATAAGGCAGTAATCAATTACCAGTAGCCAACACTCTTTTCAAACTGATTTACAAACCTATAATCGATTACCAATATTTTAAATCGTTAGATTTCAAATTTAAAGAGTCATAACTTGTGATAAAACATTTTCAAATCATTTCAAACTTGTGTAATCAATTACACAATACTTGTAATCGATTACCAGTATTTCTAAATGTTTTGATTTTCATATTTAAACATGAAGAGTCACGTCTGTTGATGTGTAATCGATTACACTATGATGGTAATCGATTACCAGTGACCTGTTTTGAAAAATAAATTACCAAAAGTCACAATTCTTAAAGTGACTTGTTTCTGAAGATTTTTTCAAAAGTCACAACCTTCAAGTGACTAGTTTTCACAAAAGTCGCAACTCTTGAAGTGACCAGTTTTGAAGAAATTGCCAAGAGTCACCACTTTTAACTTGAGTCATCAAATGACTATAAATATGTGACCATGGCACGAATTTCAAAAAATGCATAACAGATTTCTTTCATTCATTTTGCTTCATCTTTCTAAAAGTTTTTGTTCAATACTTTCTCTTTCAAGAAAAGTTCATTGACCAAAAACTTATGCTATTCTTCTTCTTCATTCCTTCTCTCTTGTCAAAAGATTCAAAGGACTAACTGCCTGAGAATTCTTTTGTTTATTCCTTCTCCCTCTTGCCAAAAGATTCAAAGGACAAACCGCCTGAGAATTCTTTTGATTCTTCCTCTTCCTTTTAAACAAAAGATTTCAAAGGACTAACCGCCTGAGATATCTTTTGTTTCCCCTTACAAAGATTCAAGGGACAAACTGATGCAATCCTACCCCGCAAGGGCATTGGATAGAAAACTCCAAGTAGATTGGGCCAGAGATGCAAGAGAAGGCCCTAGGGTTCTTATGAGCCTTAGGGTAGATTTCGGGCCCATGGGCTAAGTACAAGCCCACTTATCTTTGTAAATATTTGATTAAGGTTTCATTATTTTTGGGCCTTGTATTTAGGGCTCCATAATGTAGGTAGGGAACCCTAGAAATATAGGATTTTTCAGCCCTTGTATTTTAGGGCACCTAGACTAGTTTTTGTATTAGGGGTAGTTTTGTAATTTCACATGAACTAAGTGAATATTTGATGTGTGTGTTGGGAAATAAAATTTAATTGAATTGGTAGAAGCCAAATCCAAATAAATTTTAGAGGGGGAGGTGGGCATTTGCTTACTACACCTCATTGCCATATCATATAGTCACACTTTGTGCATGTCCATCATGTTTTACATGCCTCATGACACCTAAGCACACTTAGTGGAGAAACTTGGTATTGATCTTGGATTAGTGGGCTGAACCATAACTAAAATTCACTAATCATAATTAGTGAAATTTTGGCTCCAAATTTTGGCTCCACAAATTCAATTTCAAATTCAAGTGAAATTTGAATTGAAATTCAAATTTCCCTCCAATTTTGTGTGACACTTAAGCTATAAATAGAGGTCATGTGTGTGCATTTTTTGGGGGACTTTGATCATTTGAAAATTAAACTTCAGATTTCAAAGCTCTTTTAGAGCACTAAATTCGGTGCTCTTCTCTTCCTCTCCCTTCATTCATCTCCTTCTTCTTCCTAGCTCTTATCCATGGCCTCTTATGGTGGTGAGCTTCTTCTAGACTCATCTTCTCCTTGAAGTGGCATCTCCTCTCTCTCTTCCTTCTCCATTCCACTGTCATTCATCTTCCAAGAAGAAAAGGAATCCATTGATGAAGAAGATCCTAGGCCTACAAGCTCCAATGGAGCTTACACCATGTGGTATCAAGAGCATCTTCATCTAGGTGATGTTCTTTTGCTTCCTCTATCTTTTTGTTTGGTGAATTCTCTTTAATTACTTGTTCTTCATCTTATTCTCCATGTATATCCTCCATTGTCTTGTGGTTTGGTGCTGTTTAGAGTAGATTCAAAAAAAATAAACCGATTAAATCTTAGATCTACACTTGTTCTTGCATTTCTATGGTTCAAATTTTGTAGATCTACTCTTGAATCATGTTTTTGTGTTGATTATAGGTTCTATCATTTTTTATTCATAATATTCTGGTGCTAAACCTTAGATCTAAATTTTCTTCCAAAATATTGATTAGAAAAAAAAAATCTAAGTGTAAATCACTTAATCCATGTTGTCTTAGAGTCCTGTTTAGTCATAATAATTGTCACATTATGTTCTAAGTTTGTGTTGAATTTTTATTTTGTTGATTGAACTCTAGATGCATTTGTTCATGTATTCTTGTCATTCTTAGCCTATCTTTTGAATTTTGAGTCTAATTCATGCATCTTATTTAGTTCATAACATGTTCTAAATCAATTCCTAGAAGTAGTCTTGTTGTTGAACTCTTTTTTTTTTTTTTCTAAGTTTCCTACATGATGCCTATGATGAAGTTGAGTTGTGGTGTTGAGTTATGGCTGGATTTGTGAATCAAAATAAGTCTCTTGAATTGTGTTATTCAAGATAATTGAGCATAATCAAACACAAATTGTAACTATCCAAGCCTTGAGCAACATAAACACTACTCTTGATTTCTAGGTTGAAATCGCTGGTGCTGGCAGCTTGAACATACAAACTTGTATAAATTACTGGGAATTGGTAACTACGTTTTTTGAGCTGAAATGTTTACTGAATTTTCTAGACATCTGGACCAAAATTATGAAAAAAGAACCAAGCGATTTGGATTAAAGGAAAAAATAATAAAAATCACACAAGTTGGTAGAAAAATCAGTGTCCAGGAAAAAAAAAGTGAAAGGGAAGTGTGCTTGTGATTTTGGCTCAAAATTTGTTCTATAATTGGTGCCTATTTTATAACAATCCTAGTTCTGAAATTTCAATTGAAAATTATTGTGAAAACAAGTGCCAAAACTAGAGGTTTCTTGAGTCTTTTTTTTTAGTTTTTTCTACTCTACTCTAGAGCCATTCTAGGTTTCTCTTTGAGTCCTAGCTTGCTTTTGTGTGCTTTTCATTGCTTTAATTGTTGAATAATCCTTGAAAATTTGTCTTGATAAAACTCTATTGGTTTAGCTTTCATTTCATTTCATTTTTTTTGGTCTTTGGTTATTGCTTGTCTCTTTGTTTCCTTGCTTGTGAGTTGCCATATAGGGAATTGGAAAGGAGGATTGGTACCATACCTTGAAGAATTTGAGTCAAGAAGCAAGGGGCCAACCACCTTAAGAGCTATTGAACTAAGAAGCACTCCAAATTGAGTGAAACACCAAAGAGAGAATAGCCACCACAATTAAGGACTTTTTTTTTGTAATTTTGTAATTGGCAATTTGCTTTGCTTTCAAATTTTGTAACAAAAAGGCCTTTCATTGGAAGTAAGTTGAGAGCCTCCAATAGGTCACCCTACTTCCATTTGTGTGTAATAATTTTAGGCAATTTTTCCCTTAGGATAGTGAGTGTTTTGTTGGGAACCTTAAATGAGGTCATCCAAACACTCTTAGGATCCTCCTAGTTTGCATTTCTTGCACTTTAATTTCTTCCTTTACCCACCGTTGTCAAACTGCCTAGATAGCTTGCCTTTTACCAATTAGTTTTTACCTTATCTTTCACACCTCTTTTAGTATTTATTTTGGCTAGTTTCAACCATAGTTTCTTTTACCTTTTGTTTTCAAACCCCCAACAAGAAAGAACCACAACTTAGGAACCAACATGAGTCTTCATTCTTCATCTAGTGTTAATGGTGAGGGTGCTACTCCTAAGGACCCCATGTATAAGATATTAGATGAGTTGAGATCCTTTAAGTTGTGGAAAGAAAAACAAGAGAGAAAAGAAAAAGGTAAAAAAAGAGTGGAAGAAATAAGTCAAGATGAAAGAGAGAAAATAAGAGAGGAAGAAAGAAGAAAAATAATGAAAGAAATGAAAAGAGAAAAATATGCCTCCTATAGTAGTCATGACTCTTGAAAATGTTTAAGTGAAGAACTTAGCGACTATTATAGAGGCGCCATAGTTCACGTACTAAACATCACTCTCAAAGAAGAGAAAAGGATAGAAGGCCTCAAGAGGTTAACATTAGCCTCCCATATTTCCATGGAAAAGATAATGTTGAGGCCTACTTAGATTGGGAATGAAGGTTGAACAACTCTTTGCTTACCATCATATTAGCGAAGAGAGAAAAGTTCCATTGGCTACCCTTAGCTTTCAAGGGTATGCCCTCTATTGGTGGACTTCCCTTGTTAGGGAACGAAGGATTCATGGGGATCCTCCAGTAGAGTATTGGAATGATCTTAAGAGTGCCCTTAGGAAGAGGCACATTTCCTCCTACTATGAAAGAGAGCTTATGGACAAGCTCCAAAGGCTTATACAAGGGAGTATGAGTGTTAAAGAATATAGACAACAAATGGAACTACTCTTTTTAAGAGTTGGACTTAGGGAGGAGGAAAGAACAAGCATAGCTAGGTTCCTTAGTGGGCTTAATATGGAAGTGAGGGACAAGGTTGAACTTCTTCCATATAGGGACCTAGATGAGCTAGTCCAACTTTGTATATGAGTGGAGCAACAACTTAAAAGAAAGCCTTCTTCAAAATCTTATGGCTCTCACTCTTATCCAAGGAAGGACCAAGCCCATGGAATTTTAGGGGCTGCACCTTCAAAACCCAAGGAAGATAAGGGTAAGACCATAGAGAAATACACCCCTAAGACTAGTTCCCAAGAAAGGACTAGCAATATTAAATGCTTCAAATGTCTTGGGAGAGGTCACATTGCCTCACAATGCCCCACAAAGAAAACCATGATCATGAGGGGTCAAGACATTTATAGTAGTCAAGAGGAGAATACTTCTTGCCCTTCCTCGAGTGGAAGTGAAGATGAAGTAAGGAGTGAAGAGTCTAGTGAGGAAGTCTACCCCCATGAAGAAGGTGACCTCTTAATGGTTAGAAGGCTCCTTGGAGGTCAATCTTGTGATCTATCTCAATCCCAAAGAGAGAACATCTTTCATACAAAATGCAAAATTTTAGATAAAACTTGTTCTCTCATTGTGGATAGTGGATCTTGTTGCAATTTTTGTAGCACAAGATTAGTTTCCAAGTTGAACCTCACTATCATTCCCCACCCAAAACCTTATAAACTTCAATGGCTCAATGAGCAAGGGGAAATGATAGTTAACCAACAAGTGAAGGTACCTTTCTCCATTGGGACATATAAGGATGAAGTTAATTGTGATATAATTCCCATAGAGGTAGGACATATTCTTTTAGGAAGGTCGTGGCAATTTGATAGGAAGATCATTTACAATGGCCTAACTAATGAGATTACCCTCACCCATCTTGGCACTAAATTTGTGTTGCATCCTCAAACACCTTCACAGGTGGCCAAAGATCAACTAACTATGAAAGATAAGAGGGATGAGGAAGAAAAACTAGAAAAACAAAAGAAAAAGAAGGATAGTAAGGCCTTGTCTTCAAAGGTCAAAGGGAAGGAAAAAGAGCAAAAGGATTCCTCTAAGAAGATTGTTAAGAAGGAAAATCATTTTGCAATAAAAGGTGATATTAAAAGAGCACTCCTTCTTAAACAATATTTCTGCCTTCTCCTATCAAGGGAAATATCCCTTAGCACTGCCACAATTCCTACATTTGAGACCTTACCCCCAAAGGTCCAAGAACTCTTACATGAATTTGGTGATATATTTCCCAAAGAGATACCCCCTGGGCTACCTCCTTTAAGGGGAATAGAACACCAAATAGATTTAGTCCCAGGAGCAAGCCTTCCTAATAGGCCAACCTATAGGACTAACCCTCAGGAGACTAAGGAGATAGAGTCTCAGGTTAAAGAATTGTTGGAGAAGGGCTGGGTCCAAGAGAGCCTAAGCCCATGTGTTGTGCCAGTGTTGTTGGTGCCCATAAAGGATGGTACATGGAGAATGTGTACAGATTGCAGGCCATCAACAACATCACTGTAAAGTATAGGCACCCCATTCCTAAACTTGATGATTTGCTTGATGAGTTGCATGGTGCCAATATCTTTTCAAAAATTGAACTTAAAAGTGGTTATCACCAAATCAGGATGAAAAAGGGTGATGAGTGGAAAACCGCTTTCAAGACCAAGTTTGGTTTGTATGAATGGCTAGTGATGCCTTTTGGGCTCACTAATGCACCAAGCACCTTTATGAGGCTTATGCATCATGTCTTAAGGGATTTCATAGGTAGATTCGTCGTTGTTTATTTTGATGATATTTTAGTATACAGTAGGAGCCTAGATGATCACTTAGGACATCTTAGGAAAGTTCTTTCAGTCCTTAGGAAAAACACCCTCTATGCAAATATAGAGAAATGTACCTTTTGTGTAGATAATATAGTTTTCTTAAGTTTTGTAGTTGGTAGAAATGGGGTCCAAGTGGACCCTGAGAAAATCAAGGCCATCCAAGAATGGCCCACCCCAAAAAGTGTGGGAGATATTAGGAGCTTCCACGGGTTAACAAGCTTCTACAGAAGGTTCATTCCTAATTTCTCTACAATTGCATCACCTCTCAATGAGCTGGTGAAGAAGAATGTGGCATTTACCTGGGGTGAAAAACAAGAGCAAGCCTTTGCTTTGCTCAAAGAAAAGCTTACTAAGGCACCTGTTCTAGCTCTTCCTGACTTTTCTAAAACTTTTGAGCTAGAATGTGATGCCTCTAGAGTGGGAGTTGGAGCTGTATTTGTAGAAGCAAATGCCTTTGGTGTTTTGGAATTGATGATCACTTGATTTCTAAGCTTTTTCTAAGCCTTTCTACACCCCATTTTTCTCCCCCTTTGGCAACATCAAAAAGCCAAAGAACTTGGGAATCAAACCAGATATAAAATGAAGTGGAAACAGATCAATATCAAAGTATAAGGCATAACCAATCAAACTCACAAATAAGACATAACCAAACCAAAATCCAAACAATTTAAAATCCAAAACCACATAGTATCAAAGCACAAAAGTCTGAACTACAAGATAAATAAAGTACTGAACATAATAATCTAAGTAGCATAGCCAAAATACACGGCTTATAAGGGACATAAAATTAGAAACTAAATTCTAAGAAGGTGGAGGTGGTGGTGGAAGATCGAAACTCTGACGAATGTAACCCACATCCTCTTCAAGCTGTGTGAGGCGAATATCCATGCTGGCAAAACGTGTATCCAATAAGTCGAAACGTTCACCAACATAAGAACGAAGACCTCGTAATTCGGTAAGGACTTCAGTCATGAGTGCTGAATCATCTCGCTGAGGAGGAGGTGAAGGAGTACGCTCATCTTGAGGAGGGAGTGCGTCTTTCTTCAGCCATTGACCATTCCGATCCTTACGGTAACCAAAGGAAGTCACTGCACCAGCACCAATTGCAAAGGAACACTTGACTTGAACAAATGGTTCATCATCAAGCGGAATTTGAAAATGACACAGAAACAAAGTTATCAATTGTGGATAAGGAAGAGGTGCATTGGCCCGTAATGCCTTATGCATTCGGTACCGAACCAAGTGGGCCCAGTCGATCTGACGACCGGTAAGGAAAGCCCACATCAGAATCAAATCCTCCTCAGAGGCTTGTGCTAAATTTGAAGACCGGGGAAGCAAAATTCTAACAATTATATAGTGCATGATGCGATTATCAAAAGTTAATGATCCGGCCAGCAATCTACCGGTCATTTCAGCCTGGTCATTGCAGACCATACGACGAGCATCATGACTAGAATAATCAAATTTCCAGTCATCAACAATGGTGCCCTCAAAAGGTGCACCTTGACTGGGTAAATGAGTTAAAGAAAAGAACAATGACTGATCAATGATCATAGGAATACCATGCACCTCAGAGGAAATAATGCCATCCTGAATTTTCAAATTGCAGTAGAAGACCTTTACAAGTTCAGGATAATGTGGCAATTTTAATGACATGAAATCAACAAGGCCAGAATTTTGAAACACTTTGTCGCAACCTACCCTTCGGCGGGAGGGCGACGCGTGACTCGCGGGATGCGTGTTCCACGAAAGGAATACGCGCGGAGTCGCCACCAACGTTTATTTGAGGAAAACGTCGGAAAAACCGGAAAAGACGCGATCTACGAACTTTTAAGTGAAAGGTTCGGGAGTTGTATTTACGCACGGGGAAGGTATTAGCACCCCATACGTCCGCCCCAAGGGACGGCAGCCTTTAATCGAATGTGCAAACATGACTTTGATTTTTTATGTTCCCTTTTTATGTCTCTATGTCCTTTATACCCTTTTTATATTTTTTTCTCTTTGTGGTCGACAAGGGTGTTTCCCTTTGCTCCTACGTATTCCTCAATTTGGGATGAGAAAATCAGACCTACGTAGTTCTTTTTTATCAAGTGATTCTTTTTTACTTTAAGAGGTGATCATTTTAAGGCGTTGGACCTTAAAAATGATCCATTTTACTTAGTGAGAAATTGAAATGACGAACTTCAAAAGCCTATTTTTTGTGGACGAGCTTGACTAGGCGAGTTGATTTTAGCCTTAGTTTCACTTTAGTTATTAATCAATTCGATTAAGAATGAGAAATCCCAAAGAGAAAACGTCCGATTGATTTTCCGCTTTATTTTACTAAAAGATGTTTTTCGATTATTTATATTATTTTTTACCTCTTTTTGATTTCCAACGTGGTTACGGCACGACCGAACGGTCGGAATTTATTTTAACCGAAGTTAATGGATAATACAATTCAAACGTTCGGTGGAAATTTATTTTATTTTTAAGTTAAGCGAGAAATGACTTAAGTAAAATGGCTTAAGCACGTCAACAGGGGGTATAAAAAGTAAACAAAACGAGAATAAAAATGCACGAAACACAATGTGGACCACTACGGGTACATAGAATGAATCGAAAAGCTTGGTTCGAGGTACTTACCCGTTGAAGATCGAAGAACGATGAAGAACGAATGAAGAACGTCGAAGAACGGTTGAAACCTTTGCGAGATTCCTCACGGAAAACGTTATGGAAACGTTTCGGAAGCGCCTCGGCTTAGATTTTCTTCACGGAAACAATTTTTCCAAGCAAATTCGAAAGAGAGAGAAGTGCCTAAGGGGCTGAATCCCTTCCTTCTTGCCTTCCTCCCCTATTTATAGCAAAATAGGGGAGGTGGTTGCCGCCCAGCTCGCCCAGGCGAGCAGGGTTGCTTCCTCCAGAAGCAACCGCCTTCTGGAGGAATATTCCAGAGGGCCCAAGTGGGCCTGGGTGCTATTTGCACCCCCATTTTTACTAAGTACACCCCCCTCTGCTGTTTTTTTGGTGATTTTTTTTTCGTAAAGTTACGGAAACTTACGAATTTCGTAACGATACTTGTTTTCTTTCCGTAATGTTACGGAACCTTGCGGATTACATAATCATCCCCTTTTTGACTTACGGAATGTTACGGAACCTCACTTAATTATGCAATGATGCTTCCATTGGATTTCCGGTGTGTCACGGAAACTTACGGATTGTGCATCAATATTTTTTTGGTTTTTCGGCATGTCCTGAAATTTCACAAATTGCCTAATGATGGGTGCCAAGCACCTCACGAGGACCAAAGAATGGTCGCACGTCATCGAGCAAAGGTCCCCGGACGAAATTAGGGTATGACACACTTGATAGCAATCAAGCATTTCATCATTAAAGAAATCTACGTCTAGGTACTTAGGGTCTGTCACAACGTGCCCTTTTGCGAGCGAGCGAAGGCGGGGCTCACGGGTGCGCTTTCCCAAAGGAGGAAAGATGCGCGGAGTCGCCACCAACGTTTATTTGTGGAAAACGTCGGAAAAACCGAAGGAAACCAGTCAAAATGAAAATTCTAAGTTCGGGAGTTGTATTTACGTTTGAGGAAGGTATTAGCACCTCTCACGTTTGTCTCAAAGGACAACAGCCTATTTTTTAGAATTGTGGAAATTGTGTTACCTTAACTTTTATTTCTTTTTATTTTTTGAGCTCGAAAAAAGTGAGGCTTTTGCTCCTACGTACCCTCCATCAAAGAGGAAATCAGACCTACGTAGTTCTTTCTTTAAAAGGTGAATCAAGCGATTCTTTTTTTTACTTGAATTGTCATCATTTTGAGGCGATGGACCTTAAAAATGGCCCCTTTTACTTGGTAAGAAACTAAAATGATAAACTTTCAAAACCCTATTTTTGTGGACGAGCTTGACTAGGCGAGTTGATTTTAGCCTTAGTTTCACTTTAGTTATTAGTCAATTCAATTAAGAATGAAAAATCCCAAAGAGAAAACGTCCGATTGATTTTTCGCTTTATTTTACTAAAAGATATTTTTTGATTATTATATTATTATTTTACCTCTTTTTTTGATTTCCAACTTGGTTACGGCACGACCGAACGGTCGGAATTCTTTTTAGCAGAAATTAACGGATGATACAATTCAAACGATCGGTGGAAATTTATTTTATTTCTAGATTAGGCGATAAATGACTTAAGCACGTCAAAAGGGGGTATAGAAAGCGAATGAAAATGAGAATAAAAATACATGAAACAAAATGTGGACCACCACGGGTACATAGAATGAATTGAAAAGCTCGGTTTGAGGTACTTACCCGTTGAAGACTGAAGAAAACGAAGAACGAACGATGAATGTTGAAGAACGGTCAAGAATCTTCGCGTAATTACTCACGGAAACGTTACGGAAGCGCCTCGGCTTGGATTTTCTTCACGGAAATAATTTTTCTCAGCAATTTCGAGAGAATAAGAAGTGCCAAGAAGGCTGAACCCTTTTCTTCTTCACTCCTCCCCCTATTTATAGCAAAATAGGGGAGGAGCTTGCCACCCAGCTCGCCCAGGCGAGCAAGGTTGCTTCCTCCAGAAGCAACAGCCTTCTGGAGGAAGGATCTGGAAGGCCCAAGTGGGCCTAATTGCTATTTGTACCCCCTTTTTTACTAAATGCACCCCCCTTCTATTTTTTTTGGTAATTCTTTTTCCGTAACGTTACGAAACTTTACGAATTTCATAACGATACTTATTTTCCTTCTGCAAGGTTACGAATCCTTATGGATTATATATTTACTCTTTTTTAGCTTTCGAAGAAGTTACGGAAACTCACGGATTGCGCAAAAACACATCTTTTCGATTTCTGCCACATCACGGAATTTCACGGATTGCGCAGGCCTGCTTCCTTTTGATTTTTGAGAATGGAGAATTGCACTAAGCAATCACTATGCACGGCTCCAAACTCGAAGGTGGAGGACACATGAACGAAAACGCAATTCATGGGGCTCCGAAAAAAGATTGAGAATGGAGAATTGCACTAAGCAATCACTACGCATGGCTCCAAACTCGTGGGTGGAGGACACATGAACGAAAACGCAATTCATGGGGCTCCGAAAAAAGATTGAGAATGGAGAATTGCACTAAGCAATCACTACGCATGGCTCCAAACTCATGGGTGGAGGACACATGAACGAAAATGCAATTCATGGGGCTCCGAAAAAAGATTGAGAATGGAGAATTGCACTAAGCAATCACTACGCATGGCTCCAAACTCGAAGGTGGAGGACACATGAACGAAAACGCAATTCATGGGGCTCCGAAAAAGATTGAGAATGGAGAATTGCACTAAGCAACCACTACGCATGGCTCCAAACTCGTGGGTGGAGGACGCATGAACGAAAACGCAATTCATGGGGCTCCGAAAAATGGTTGAGAATGGAGAATTGCACTAAGCAATCACTACGCATGGCTCCAAACTCGTGGGTGGAGGACGTATGAACGAAAACGCAATTCATGGGGCTCCGAAAAAGGGTTGAGAATGGAGAATTGCACTAAGCAATCACTACGCATGGCTCCAAACTCGTGGGTGGAGGACGCATGAACGAAAACGCAATTCATGGGGCTCCGAAAAAGGGTTAAGAATGGAGAATTGCACTAAGCAATCACTACGCATGGCTCCAAACTCGTGGGTGGAGGACGCATGAACGAAAACACAATTCATGGGGCTCCGAAAAAGGGTTGAGAATGGAGAATTGCACTAAGCAATCACTACGCATGGCTCCAAACTCGTGGGTGGAGGACGCATGAACGAAAACGCAATTCATGGGGCTCCGAAAAAGGGTTGAGAATGGAGAATTGCACTAAGCAATCACTACGCATGGCTCTAAACTCGTGGGTGGAGGACACATGAACGAAAACGCAATTCATGGGGCTCGGAAAAAAGATTGGCAGGACCGAACGGTCCACCGGGTTTTTCCACGTAAAAGGAAAACTTGCTTTTTGCATAGAAAAATAAATCATTCGCGAGAGCACCACATCTTAGACAAACAATATACTTGTGCCAAGGGTAATCTTCCTTGTAACCGAGAATGCAGGGCAGGATGTCAACTTTTAGCTTTCAAATGAACATGCAGGGGAAACATCGGGCTAAGCTGAAAAATAAATCTCTCATAGTGTATAAAACTCACAAGGCAAGTGTTTTATCCTATTCCCAAACCATAACTGCACCATGACTTTATTTTGCACACGACTTCCTATCGAATCAAAGACCAAACGTACGATCATGGACCAATAGGATTTTTTCGAGGGTAGTGTTTTTGGAGAGGAAGCTGGATGTTTCGGTCTTTTCCTCTTTGTTCATGTGGGGTGGGATATAGTCGAGAATGATTTTGAGTGGCAATCTGGCTTGAAGAATTTCTGTCCTCTTTCATTGATCGGAATTGCTTTTTTTTTTCTTTTTCACTTCTTTTTCGATCCTTGATCGGGGAATCCTCCTTTCTGTTTTTTTTTTCTTTATTTTCATTTTTTTCTTTCTTTCCATTTCTTCCTTTTCTTTTTTTTTTCTTCTCCTTTCCCCATCCCTTTCTTTGGGAAATCGGGTTTTAGCATTCTATTCGCTCTCCCTTGAGGAGATTCCGCTGTCCTTTGTTTCGGGGGAAAGAATGAGGATTCCTTTTTTACAGGCCAAGGTTCAAAAAGGTCTAAGGTTGTGTTTCAATGGGGTCTTTTATCGTGGGAACCCAATCTTGACATCTGGGGCGAAACAAATTTGGGTGTCAAGGTGTCGGTCTCGGGCCGAACTCCCCTATCACTCCATAAGGCACGCGTGACAATGATGATTTGAAAACAACGTGTAAAATTAGTCATGGCTACAGCCAGGTGGGCACTCAAGCATCCTGTTTATGGCATTATGATACTACGGTTGGGAATTTACACAAACAGACCCAACGTTTCCCAATTATGTTCTTTTATCAGTTCAATGAATTCATCCATTCTTATCTCAGTTATTCCGGAAAATAAACTCTTAGCATTAGTCCCTTGTTTCCAGAAGATATGTTTGCTCTTTACGAATGATTTATACTTCTTAACTATAACATGTCGACCTTCGCAGTCTTTCTTTCTTTTTCCTTTTTGTTTCATTTTTATATATTCACAAAATTATACACCTGTGGTCCTTTATGAGGAAAACTTTTATTTGTACATCTACATTCTTATACATGACAAACTTTTTCTGTACACGCATTGGAACTCTTTCTCTTTACGTCACACGGTCTATATACAAACCCTATTTACGTTCAAATATTTTTTCATTTTTCCCCACACACACTTATGGTTCATACAAAAGTTTCTTCATATACACTCGTTGCTCACACACACAAGAATTCCTTTCCACGCATTTTTTTTTATAAAAACCCTTCTATGCACATTTTCCTTTTTCCTTATATACGCAGACATTTATTCACTACACTTCTCTCCTTTTTTATCATGATTTTGGTTCATTTTATTTTTAGGACGACGTTCCTAGAATAACAAAAAATTCTACGCGATTCAGGAATTTCTACAAACATTATTGACAACAACGAAACAAGTACCGATGTAACAACTCAAACAATATGTATGTACAAAACAAAAGTCAATCAAAATGAAACAAACGTTAGTCCCTCAGTTAAACAAAAGATAGCATACAAATGATAAATGATGGAACATATGAATTTGGGTATCCCACGGTCATGTGGCTCCGCATGGCCCCGGACTCTTGGGTCACGGTAACAAAAAGTGGGGTGGTCAACAAAAGCAGGGCTTTTGCTCCTACGTATCCTCAATTTGTGATGAGGAACTCAGACCTACGTAGTTCTTGATAACTGTGAGACTAAAAATAGTCTCGGTGTTTTCTTCACCAAAATGCAAACATGCTTTAGTAAAGAGACAAAACTTCCAACTGATTAGAGCAACATATGCTTTTTGGATGAAAAACAATGTGTCTATTAGGGAAGGAGAGTATGCTAATGAAATTTTCTCATAACCGTAAATGAGATTTTGGATGTTAGCATTTCATTTCTAAACGACCATTTAGAGGAAACACTGGGTCCAACAAAGATAGGAGAAAATCACTCAAAGTGTATCAATTTCACACAGGTAAGTGTTTTATCCTAATTCCAAACCATAGATATGTCATGACTTGATTTTGCAAATCATTTCCTATCAAATCAAAGATTACATGCGTGATACATGCGTGATCATGGGTCAATAGGACTTTTTCTTGGGAATGGTTTGTTTTTCTTGGTGGGAAATTTGGCTTTGAGTGTTTCCGCTTTTTCCTTTTCTGTTTTTGTTTAGTGCGTGGCAAGAAAGTTGCTAGCGCACAGGATTTTGGTTGGCAATCAAAGGGAGACGGCCACTTTGGGTCGTGGTTTCCTTTCTTTTTTGTTTACTTGGTGACAATTCTGTATTGTTCAGATATTGTCTGGTCCGAAGACCTTTCTGCATATTTCTTCTATTTTCTTCCGATCCTTGATCGAGAATTTTCCTATCTCTCTTTTTTTTTTTTTTTGCTTTCTCCCACTCTTTCATTGTGAATTTTCTTTCTGTTTTGTGTCTTCTCCCTTTCTTGGATTGGGAATTCTCTCTTCTTTTTTTGTGTCTTCTCCCTTTCTTGGATTGGGAATTTTCCTTCTCTTTGTGTTTTCTTCCGAGGGTAAGGATTATGGTGAGTTAGGATTTTGGCTCAAGGCTTGTAGAACGGCTGGTCATGATACATGTCAGGATTTGGCCAACGGTTCAGGGATAAAGGGGATGTCCCCACATTATTCCCATGATACACATGCAACAAATGATTATTAGGAAATTTTATGCAAAACTGGTCATGCATGCACCCATGTGGACACTCAAGCATCAAGTTTTTATGGTCATGTGACACTAGGGCTCATGATTTATTTTCCCTATTTTAAGTCAACCCAGTATTTCCAAAATATGTTCTTCTATCAATTTGTGCATTCATCCGAGTCTATCTTGGGTGTTCGAAAAACTTTTCACAGCATTTACCCTTCAAATGTGTACAAACATTTTTTTTCAAAAACTAGTTAAGATCAGTAAAATCTTTCAAAGAAAGGTTAGAAATTATCTCTTTTCACAAGCATGTTGTTTTTTAGCTAGACAACTTTTTATTATTATTATATATTTTTTTTATTATTTTTCTTTCTATTTTTTTTTCTTCTTATTCTTTTCTTGCTCGCCCTCTTTTTTTTCATGAGGTAATTTGCTACCTAAACATACGTATATTTTTGTGAGGTATTTTGCTACATACATGCGTGTCCAAGGTATCTTGCTACCTAAACATACATATATATGTTTTGTGAGATATTTTTGCTATATACATGCATATCCAAGGTATCTTGCTACCTAAACATACATAGATATATTTTGTGAAATATTCAAGGTATCTTTCTACCTAAACATACATATATATATTTCTTTTTGTGAGGTATGACTACCTTCCGAGCTTGTGCTTGTTTTATTTAAATTCCTAGGATCATGAGCAAATAGGTGTGTCCTGCTATGACTTTAGAAACAAAAGTGATCAAATAACAAGCAGAGATTTAAAAGGTACTAGGTTGCCTCCTAGTAGCGCTTCTTTAACGTCTTGAGCTGGACGCATGATGGCTTGTCGGTCACGGACCTAGTACTTTGCTTACCTTTGGCTTTGGACTTGGTCGCCTATCGGTCGGCCATGGGTCGTAAGCAATGCTCTAACCTTTTTGTGGATGAGCTGAGGTGAACTCTAGAGGTGATGGCGGTGCGTCTGTTGCCCGCTGCCGGCAATCCCCAGGCTGCTGTGGTATTTCGCCCTGTGCCTGCCAGGGGACACAGTACTTCTTGATGAAAGCTCGATTAGTATGGGGCCCGATGACCTTGCCGGGGGCGACAGGCACTCTGTAGAACTGACAGAGGCCCGTAATTAGAGCTTGGCAACTCCAAGACCCTGTTGGACTTCTTCGGGTCCACTGGGTGTCTTACAGGCGCGATCCCTGCAAACAATAGATGAAATCAGAAATCAGTTGAGCGATGTGCATACTTACCTATGATGACGTGACCTTGCCGGGGGAAACGGGCACCCTGTAGGACTACAGAGGCCCGTAACCAGAGCTGGAAACCCCAGGGCCCTGTTGGACTGCTACGGGTCCACTGGGTGTCTTTGTGGGTGCGATTCCTGCAAACAATAGATGGTATCAGAAATCAGTTGAACCATATGTATACTTACCTATGTCACGATGGCATGACCTTGTTGGGGGAACAGGCACCCTGTAGGACTGACAGAGGCCCGTAACCAGAGCTAGAAACCCCAGGGCCCTGTTGGACTTCTTCAGGTCCATTGGGCATCTTGTGGGCGCGATCCCTGCAAACAATAGATGACATCAGAAATCAATTGAGCCATGTGCATACTTACCTATGTCATGACGACACAAACCAACTGATACATCTGCAGGGGGAGATTGGCATTGTGGTCGCTGGGCAGAATGTTGCTAAATAGCAACGTCATCCATATCCATGTAAGAGTGGTCATGTTGGTGCGCATGATCCGCACTCGTCTTTTTGCAGCGGCACGGGGGAAATCTTGCCCCGGTATGAGTGATAGCCTCCCTCTCTGGATGTGCTTGCACAGTTGGTCGCCCTCCAATATCAGGGGGTGGCCCAAGAACTGATAAAAGGAAACTACTAGCCCCTTAACTGGAGCGCAAGTCTCAGTGAAGCATCTAAGGGCAAAGGACCTTATATTCTCTTAAGGTGTGGATATGGAGCACACTGAAAATGAGGACGCATAGCCCTCTAAAGGCGAGGGCGTGCAGCCCTCTCCAGGCGAGGATGTGCAGTCGTCTGATGGCGAGGACATATAGTCCTCTAAAGGTGATAGGTACTAGTACCCAAGGGTCCACCTTTATGAGAAAGCAAGAGATCGACTCATCGAGAGGGCCGGTCATCCAAAAAGATTGGACACGAGATGTATGAAATCTATGCAGTTAACATGATTTTTAGGGATGCAGACGCATGCAACCTTTGTCGTGAGATTTGGTAATGCTGACCTCATATGAAACAATGCAATGCAATGGAAAGTTGTACAATGTTCATGACATTCTTTCCCTATTTTGTGATTTTGATTTTGATTTTGATTTAATTTTTTGGAAAACAAAGATTGACTGTCCTTTTGAAAAAGGTGATAATTCATGCAACCTTATCCTATCTTTTGTAAATCTCTCCGGGAACTCCCTTAGAGTGTATATTAAGTTTGATTTAGTCACTTGTCCATTTTGGAGTGACGACAATGGAGCCGTTTGACGTTTAATCAATCTATTGAATTTCCAAGGCTTGTCTCCCTTTTTTTTCTTGTTTAAAAACATCGACGGGTGAGAACTTTTGATCTACCCCTATGTTCACTTGAGGCTCATGCACGATGCCCCTCATTGCCTCAGTGTAAGGCTTTGGGGTACCAATTGTTATCTTTCGTTATGACCTTGTAGCTGGGAACCTATTGGGTGAGAACTTCTAATCTACCCCTAGGTTCGTTTGAGGTTTATGCATGGTGCCTTCCATTGCCCCAGTGTAGGGCTTAGAGGTACCAATTGTTGTCTTGTTTTCACAACCTCGTAGTGAGGAAGAATGAAAGAAGCAGTTGATTCTTGCAAAAAGAATTTTCCAAGGACGAGAAATAGTTGAAGGATTTTTCAGTTGATGGATTAAGTCAAATGACTCCTATGTAGAAGCAAGATGTTTTGATGTCTTGATGATGCTAAAGGATCAAGTGCTTCTAAGTTTTATTCAAGACAAGAATCCAAGAAAATCAAGATATATGATCAAGTTGATCTCTAGAATCTTTAGGAAGAAGTTTCCAAATTGAAAAAACAAAAGGTTTGACCAAAGAGTTCTATTATTTCAAATTGAGATTTTCTCTCCGGTAATCGATTACCAGCAGCTGAAGATGTTTATAACAGTCACTAGAAATTTGAATTCAAAATTTATAACGTGTAATTGATTACACATGGATGGTAATTGATTACCAACAGTTTATTGAACGTTTTAATTCAAATTTTAAAGCCTGTAATCGATTACACAAGTCTTGTAATCGATTACCAGAGGGGATTTTCAGAAAATAATTTCCAAGAGTCACATCTATTCAGATGTTTTATGAATGACAATCAAAGGTGACTTGGAAACACGAATTTAAAAAGACTTTTCATTGCCCAAACAGTTTTATCCTCTCAAAAAGATTAAGAGTTTTTCTGAACTGAAATGTTTTATCCTCTCAAAAAGATTCCTTGGTCAACCACTTGCATATTCAATAAGGAATTTTGATTGATCTTCATTGTACAATCTATCTCTTTTAAGAGAGATTTCTTCTTCTCTTCTTCTTATTTCTGAAAAAGGATTAAGAGACTGTGGGTCTCTTGTTGTAGGGGATTCTTGAACACAAGGGAAGGGTTGTCCATGTGTGGTTCAGACTTTGTAAAAGGAGTTTTACAAAGAGAGTGGAAAATCTCAAGTGGGTTGCTTGAGGACTGGACGTAGGCACGGGAAGTGGCCGAACCAGTATAAATCAAGTTTGTATTCCTCTCATCCCTTAAACTTCTTTTATTTATTGCTATTTATCTTTTTCTTTAAAGAAGTTTATTTCGAATTGTCTTTTGAGTAATTCATGTTAAGGGTGCATTGTTAATCCAAAAAGAGAGAGTGAAAGTTTAATTGGGTAATAGCCTTTGTATCTTAATTCAAACCCTTTTTTTTTCTTAAGGTAACTGAGGCCATTTGTCCAACATCCTATTCTTGATAACTCACGTCTCTCTAAAAGACAGACTTTCCGGAATGATAAAATGAGGTCACGTGAACATCTTGAAAACACAGTCAATCAAATGCCTTTTTTTTTATTTTGAAACTTATTTGTTTTGAACTTTACACGTTGTTTTACGGCAGCCCCACCAACGTGCAAGAAGAGTAATCTCTGATTGAATGGTCTTGGAAGTCCAAACTCAGGAGCACAGGTCGCTTGAGCAAATGGACCAATGGCTTGCACTCAATTCTGGTGAAAGTTGAAAATCCTGATGAGTCATTAGAGACATCTAACAATAGCTTTCAAAATTGCCCCATGTGTGGCATCTCTTGTTAATGTCAGGATTTACACGCGATTCTCCTCAAATTTCAGCCAGCCCGCATCAATTAGACCTTGCACCTTACGCTTTAGAGCCCTACAATGCTCAATGGAACGCCCCGGGGCTTCTCCGTGACAAGCACACGTTGCGTTCGAGTCGTATTCTCAGATAAATGGAGGTTGATGAACCTTGGCTAGGGTTATGGCTACCATTGAATTATCAAGTAGATATGGGAGCAAGTCAGCATAGGACACTGGAATTGGGGTGAATTCTACAGGCTTTCTCGCTGCAAAATTCATTTCTTGGTTGGTGTTTTTGGATTGTGCTAAAGGTGATGTTTGTCATTGGAAGTGCGGTAGACAGACTTTGTGGTTGATTTAGGGATGACCTTTGTGGATAACTAGGCGGCGGGTAAGGAGAAGGTTTGTTTATTGGCTGAGTAATGACATTGTTGGGTTGGTGGGAAACTTGGCTGTATAGGAATGGCAGTCACAGCATGGGCTTCTCCCTCATTCTCACCCTTTTCATTTGCCCTAGTTTTTTTTTTTTTTTGCATTTATCAAAGCATGATGATCAGATTTGCCTCTTTTTAGACCCACTTTGATCCTTTCTTCGGTGAAGACCATATCATCAAAGCTTGAAGGTGTGTAGCCCATCATCTTTTCATAGTAGAATACTGGTAATGTGTCTACTATCATTGTCATCATTTTTTTCTCCGTCATTGAGGTGCCACTTGAGCTGCCAGGTCTCTCCACCATTGGGCGTATTCTTTTGAAAGATTCGTGCCCCCTTTTTGCACATGTTCTGTAGTTGCATCCTATCCGAAGACATTATACTGACACTGCCTAACGAAGGCAACCACTAGGTCCTTCCAAGAATGGACTCGGGAAGGTTCCAAGTTAGTGTACCAGGTAACAGCTACCCCAGTAAGACTTTCTTGGAAGGAATGTATCAGCAATTCCTCATCTTTTGCGTATGCCCCCATCTTCCGATAATACATCTTTAGATGGTTCTTGGGGCAAGTAGTCCCCTTGTACTTGTTAAAGTCCAGCACCTTGAACTTGGGAGGGGTGATGATATTGGGTACTAGGAACAACTCTCCTAGGTTAGCAAAGGCATAATCTTCACCTCCTTCAATGGCCTTGAGCCTTTCCTCTAGATGATCCAACTTTCCCATTTCTGCCATAGCATGAGGGTTTTTACTTGTCGTGGAATGCAAGAGGTGTAGGTAGGGGTGATACTGAGGGCCTTCCGAAGTGTTTTCAAGGGGTATACCACCAACTGCTTGCCCTTCAGTTTTATAACAATGATTAGGTTCTCTTTTTCTTTTCAAGGAAAGAATGCAATGAGCAATGCAACCAATGAACAACATCGATGTATGCGAATGATGCACAATTGAAGTATTGCGAATTTTTACACAGGATATGGGGTTGAATCAATTTAGATTTTCAACATGGTCTATGACATCTCCATCAAGGTGAAATTGGAAGTAACAGGGACATCGACAGCCCTAAATGTGTTTGGCAGTAGACGAAGGAGCGATGTAACACGATCCATCTTTTGCCCCAATTTTTGCAAGATGGTTACTTCCATGCTTCAACTTGACTCGATGAACCTTTTCGTAAAAGCGCGAGCTTGGTTCAACCCCATAACCTAGGGAATGGCAATTGATCACCAATACTTCATCAACAATTCATAGGGATTAAAGACTCGGGAATATGCATGCTATGCATGGAAAATGTAATTATGAGATTGAGATGCCCGAAGAAACATCCTTTCTTAGTTAACCGTGCATTAGGTACCATGCTCAATCATTTTGTTTTGTTGTTTGTGTTTTTTTTTTAATTTTAGAAATGGGTTTATGATCCCAACATGGTTGGCTCATGGTACCTAACACATGCAACTAAGAATGCATCATGAATTTTCATGCTTCCCTTTTTTTGTTTTTGTTTTGTAGAGGAAAATACAAGGATCATGTATGAGCAAACATGTAGAACAAAAAGTATGTTGAACGCATATGCATGATGATGCAATGACTCATGCAAAATGGGAATGTGATAACGGACAAATGCAGGAACGATATGTTCATTATGATGCTGAAGAGATGTTTATTCGGTGCATGATATGAATGCATTTACGGACACGAGGGCCCGGTAAATCATTTCTCCTTACTGCGCATTTGGGGGCACAGTGCCCCATGTGTGCAATTAAGAAGACGATATGGATCTTCCGGCTTCCCATGACAAAAGACGAGACCCACATACAACGCATGTGTGACGGTATGATGCAGATGCGCATGCATGAAACGGAAAGAAAACAACACAAAGGGGTAATTCACACATACAAGACTGCAGAGATCCAACTTTAATGCTACGTTTTGGGCATGATGGCGCCTCAACGTAGTATTAAAAAGGTTACGTATTACTCTAAAGAAACCAAACATCACTAGCAAAACTATAAACTAGTGCTATTTACCAAAAAATGCATGAGAACGAATGCCCCTATTTGGGAACCTATAGGACAATATCTAGGGGTCTCTAATAACTACTCCCCAACAATTCATAACTCACACGGCTGTTTTCTAGAGGTATCATCACTCAAGATAATAATATTGTGGCGGTATGGAATACCAGCGACAACACCTTATAAAGAGAGAAAGCTCTAGACGAGGTTTCACTATTATCAAGCAAGTCGGGGACCTAGCATGATGATAGATTCACCTCCACTCCTTAAATTCCCATGAACCCGGGTATATGGCCCCTTTTTTACTCAAACCCGTGGGTGCTTAGAATGCAGTGTAAAGAATGCGAAATAGACAACAATTATTTACATTTTACACAGTTCAACAAATGCACACACGAAGTTTCACAAATCCACAATTCCTTAAAATAGGCCTAACTCACAAAAATAGTCCCCAGTGGAGTCGCCAACTGTCGCAACGTGCCCTTTTGCGGGCGAGCGAAGGCGAGGCTCACGGGTGCGCTTTCCCAAAGGAGGAAAGATGCGCGAAGTCGCCACCAACGTTTATTTGTGGAAAACGTCGGAAAAACCGAAGGAAACCGGTCAAAATGAAAATTCTAAGTTCGGGAGTTGTATTTACGTTTGAGGAAGGTATTAGCACCTCTCACGTTTGTCTCAAAGGACAACAGCCTATTTTTTAGAATTGTGAAAATTGTGTTACCTTAACTTTTATTTCTTTTTATTTTTTGAGGTCGACAAAAGCGAGGCTTTTGCTCCTACATACCCTCCATCGAAGAGGAAATCAGACCTACGTAGTTCTTTCTTTAAAAGGTGAATCAAGCGATTGTTTTTTTTACTTGAATTGTGATCATTTTGAGGCGTTGGACCTTAAAAATGACCCCTTTTACTTGGTAAGAAACTAAAATGATAAACTTTCAAAACCCTATTTTTGTGGACGAGCTTGACTAGGCGAGTTGATTTTAGCCTTAGTTTCACTTTAGTTATTAGTCAATTCAATTAAGAATGAAAAATCCCAAAGAGAAAACGTCCGATTGATTTTTCGCTTTATTTTACTAAAAGATATTTTTTTATTAATATATTATTATTTTACCTCTTTTTTTTATTTCCAACTTGGTTACGGCACGACCGAACGGTCAGAATTCTTTTTAATAGAAATTAACGGATGATACAATTCAAACGATCGGTGGAAATTTATTTTATTTCTAGATTAGGCGAGAAACGACTTAAATATATGACTTAAGCACGTCAAAAGGGGGTATAGAAAGCGAATGAAAACGAGAATAAAAATACATGAAACAAAATGTGGACCACCACGGGTACATAGAATGAATTGAAAAGCTCGGTTTGAGGTACTTACCCGTTGAAGACTGAAGAAAACGAAGAACGAACGATGAATGTTGAAGAACGGTCGAGAATCTTCGCGTAATTACACACGGAAACGTTACGGAAGCGCCTCGGCTTGGATTTTCTTCACGAAAATAATTTTCCTCAGCAATTTCGAGAGAATAAGAAGTGCCAAGAAGGTTGAACCCTTTTCTTCTTCACTCCTCCCCCTATTTATAGCAAAATAGGGGAGGAGCTTGCCACCCAGCTCGCCCAGGAGAGCTCAGCTCGCCCAAGCGAGCAAGGTTGCTTCCTCCAGAAGCAACAGCCTTCTGGAGGAAGGATCTGGAAGGCCCAAGTGGGCCTGATTGCTATTTGTACCCCCTTTTTACTAAATGTACCCCCCTTCTATTTTTTTGGTAATTCTTTTTCGGTAACGTTACGAAACTTTACGAATTTCGTAACGATACTTATTTTCCTTCCGCAAGGTTACGAATCCTTACGGATTATATATTTACTCTTTTTTAGCTTTTGAAGAAGTTACGGAAACTCACGGATTGCGCAAAAACACATCTTTTCGATTTCCGCCACATCACGGAATTTCACGGATTGCGCAGGCCTGCTTCCTTTTGATTTCTGACACGTCTCAGAACTTCATTTATTGTGCAACAAAGGACGCCAAGTATCTCAAAGCGGCTAGCCAAAGGTTGCATGTCAACAAGTAATAATCCCCGGACGAAATTAGGGTATGACAGGGTCTAAGATGATCCTAGAAGAAAATTGAGAAAGGTACCATAGACGCTGATCATCGGATGAAAACAATGTGGATGATCTTGGAGATGACAGAGAGGGATGAATAGGTGTTGTGGGTGCTTCGGATGGTCTGTGGCGGCGATGGGCAGCAGCGGCGGCGGTGGAGGATGATCCCTTTCTCTTCTTCGATGGCTCTGCCATTTGATGAAGTTTTAGTGGATTTTAATCGGTGGAAGTGAAAGAGGAGTGAAAAAGAGGAAGATTGGGCTTTACGGGACGTGATTTGGTGAAGATTTGAGTAAGATACGAAGGTTGGAAGATTTAGGTATGGAGGAGGCGTGAGGGGAGGCCTTGGCTGCGCACAAACACTGATTTCGTGAGTATTTATAGATGAGGATGAGTTGTAATCAATTACAAGGCTAGGTAATCGATTACAGGAGTAATAAGCCTTCTGGTAATCGATTACAGGATGTTGTAATCGATTACAGGCTACCTGTTCTTGTGTAATCGATTACACTGTATGGTAATCAATTACCAGAGCATAAACTAGGCTAGTTTCTAAAGAATTACCTATGTCTATGCTAAATACATCTAATATGATTAATCATCACTACTAATGCACTTAATTCAATCATTCAACTATAAAACACACAGGAATTCATAAATTCTATCATAATAACAAGAATTTAAACAAAATCAATCAAAGTAACATATAAACAATCAATCATAAAATTAATCAATCAATCCTTATTTTTCCAAATCACTAACATCTAAGAGGCCTAATTCCCTTCTAATAGAGAAGAATACTTCTCTGGGGAGAGGTTTTGTGAAAATATCAGCAAGTTGATTCTTAGTATCAACAAACTCTAATACACAATCTCCCTTTAGGACATGATCTCTAAGAAAATGGTGTCTAATCTCTATATGTTTAGTTCTAGAGTGTTGAATTGGATTCTTGGAGAGATTAATTGAACTTGTATTATCACATCTTATAGGTATATGGTCAAGAAGAATTCCATAATCAGAAAGTTGTTGCTTCATCCATAAGATTTGAGCACAACAACTGCCGACAGAAATATATTCCGCTTCTGCAGTGGATAAAGCAACACTATTTTGTTTCTTGTTGTGCCAAGAAACTAGAGCAGATCCAATGAATTGACAAGTTCCACTAGTGCTCTTTCTATCTGTTTTAGAACCGGAAAATTCTAAATCAGAATATCCAATTAAGGTGCATGTGGAATTTCTAGGATACCATAAACCTGTGTTTGTAGTGCCTACCAAATATCTAATGATTCTTTTAACAGCACTAAGATGTGATTGTTTAGGATTTGATTGAAATCTAGCACACATACACACACTAAACATTATATCAGGCCTGCTAGCAGATAAATAAAGAAGTGATCCGATCATACCTCGATATTGCTTAACATCTATTGACTGACCGATTTCATCTTTATCTAGATAGCAAGTAGTGCTCATTGGTGTAGCCATGTGTTTAGCATTTTCCATGTAGAATTTGTGGATTAACTCTTTGCAATACTTGGATTGATTGACAAAGATACCATCCTTAGTTTGTTTAATTTGTAATCCAAGAAAGAAGTTAAGTTCTCCCATCATTGACATTTCAAACTCACTTTGCATGTCATGGGAGAATTCCTTGCACAACAATTCGTTAGTGGATCCAAAAATAATGTCATCAACATAAATTTGAACTAATAAAATATCATGTTATTTTCTCTTTATAAAAAGAGTAGTACCCACTTTTCCTCTAGAAAAGTCCTTTTCTAAAAGGAACTTACTTAGACGCTCGTACCAAGCCCTAGGGGCTTGTTTCAAGCCATATAAAGCCTTTTTCAATTTATAAACATGATTTGGCTTATCTAATATTTCAAAACCTGGTGGTTGTTCAACATATACTTCTTCTTGAATTAAGCCATTCAAAAAAGCACTTTTAACATCCATTTGATAAAGCTTAAAATTCATTATGGATGCATATGCTAAGAGCATTCTAATGGCTTCTAATCTAGCAACTGGAGCATATGTTTCCTCATAATCTATACCTTCTTCTTGATTATATCCTTTTGCAACTAATCTAGCCTTATTTCTAATAATTATTCTATGTTCATCTAACTTATTTCTAAATATCCATTTTGTTCCTATGATGGGATAATTTTTAGGTTTCTCTACAAGTTCCCACACATTGTTTCTTTCAAATTGATTCAGTTCTTCTTGCATGGCAATAATCTAGTTATCATCTACTATGGCTTCTTTTATATTTTTAGGTTCAATCATAGATACAAAAGCCATATTATTGCATAAATCTTTAAGAGAATGTCTAGTTGTTACCCCTTTTGAGATATCACCAATAATGTTGTCAAGGGGATGATCTTTTGAAGCTTTCCATTCTTTTGGAAGTTCATCATTGGATTTGACTTCTTCAGGAGGATCTTCATTGCTTCCTTTACCTTTTCCTTTAGAATCTTGTCCATGAATATGCATTTGTTCTAAAGATTCTGCAATATCATCTAGCATATTCTTTCTTGACAAGATAGCATTAGATTCATCAAAGGTAACATGAATGGATTCCTCAATATTCATAGTTCTTTTATTATATATCCTATATGCTTTGCTTTGTAATGAATATCCAAGAAAGATGCCTTCATCAGATTTTGCATCAAATTTTCCTAGATTATCTTTACCATTATTAAGCACAAAGCATTTGCAACCAAAAACATGTAGATGTGAAATGCTGGGTTTTCTACCATTATATAACTCATATGGGGTTTTCTTTAAAATGGGTCTTATTAAGGCCCTATTCATGATGTAACATGCAATATTGACCGCTTCAGCCCAAAAATATTTTGGAAGAAAAGTATCATTTAATAAAGTTCTAGCAATTTCTTCCAATGACCTATTTTCCCTCTCAACAACTCCATTTTGTTGAGGGGTTCTAGGTGCAGAAAAATTGTGTTCAATACCATGTTCTTCACAAAATGATTCAAAATCTTTGTTTTCAAACTCACCCCCGTGATCACTTCTAATGGATGCAATCATAAGATTTTTCTTGTTTTGTATAACTTTAGCAAGTTTTCTAAATGCTTGGAATGCATCACTTTTATGAGTAATAAATAATGTCCAAGTATATCTAGAGAAATCATCAACTATAACAAGGGCATAGTAATTTCCTCCAAAACTCATGGTTCTAAAAGGACCAAATAAATACATATGCAATAATTGTAAGGGTTGAGTGGTTGAAACAATATTTTTAGGTTTGAATGAAACTCTAGTTTGTTTGCTCTTTTGACATGCATCACATAGTTTATCTTTTTCAAATTTCAATTTAGGCAATCCAACTACTAAATCTTTTGAAATTAATTTGTTTAAGTGATCCATGTTTATGTGAGCAATTCTTTTATGCCATAACCATGGATCATCATCTTTGCTAAGAAAACAATGATTGTTATCTAGTTTTAGGCTTAAGTCTATCATGTATACATTGTTGACTCTATCAAATGATGCAAATGGGCTTTTCAAGTTTAAATTCAAGACAAAGATTCAAGAATACAAGCCACAACATCAAGATGATCACTAATATTTTAGAAAGGGAATTCCTAATTGATTTAGCAAAAGGTTTGGCCAAGTAATTTAAGTTAAAAAGTGTTTTTCAAGAGATTTAATCTCTGGTAATTGATTACCAGAGGATGTAATCGATTACCAGTGGCCAAAAATGCTTTGCAACAGCTACTAAATATTTGAATTCAAATTTTAGACTGTGTAATCGATTACACAATATTGGTAATCGATTACCAGCAGTTAATAAATGTTTTAATTCATATTTTAAAAGTTGTAATCGATTACACAAATCTTGTAATCGATTACCAGACAAGATTTTCAGAAAAATGTTTCTAAGAGTCACAACTTCTTAAAAGGTTTTTACATGACCACCAATGGTCTATATATATGTGACTTAGAACACGAATTTGCTTAGAGTTTTTCAGAACAACAAGTGTTTATTCTCTCAAAAAGCAAAATCGTTTTATCCTCTTAAGAATTCCTTGGCCAATTCAATTGCAATTCATTAAGGAATCATTTGAGTGCTCAAATTGTAAAATCTACTCTTTCAAGAGAGATTCATTCTTCTTCTCTTTCTAATTCTCTAAGGGATTAAGAGACCGAGGGTCTCTTGTTGTAAAAGAATTCTAAACACAAAGGAAGGATTGTCCTTGTGTGTTTAGAACTTGTAAAAGGATTTTACAAGATAGTGGAACTCTTAAGCGGGTTGCTTGGGGACTGGACGTAGGCACAAGGGTGTGACCGAACCAGTATAAATCTGAGTTTGCACTTTCTCTTCCCTTAAACTCCTTTATTTATTATTGTTTCATATTTATATTCAAATTGTTCTATTTGAATCAATATTTAAGAAGTTCATTATTAAGGGGATTTGTAACTTGAATAGAAAGTGAAATAGAATTTTAATTTGGGAAATAGTTTGTAATATCTTAATTCAACCCCCCCCCCTTCTTAAGATATCTGAGGCCACTTGTCCAACAGTATTGTTACAAGGTGGGCACCCTATTGCTTATTTTAGTGAAAAACTTCATAGTGCCACCCTCAACTACCCCACCTATGATAAAGAGCTTTATGCCTTAATAAGAGCCCTCCAAACTTGGGAGCATTACTTTGTTTCCAAGGAATTTGTCATTCATAGTGATCATCAATCACTTAAGTACATTAAAAGGCAAAGCAAGTTAAACAAGAGGCATGCAAAATGGGTAGAGTACCTAGAGCAATTTCCATATGTTATCAAATACAAAAAGGGAAAAACAAATGTGGTAGCTGATGCCTTCTCTAGGAGACACACGTTGTTTTGCTCCCTAGGAGTTCAAATTTTAGGATTTGATAATATTAGGGACTTGTATTCTTTAGATGAACATTTCTCTCCCATTTACGAGAGTTATGGGAAAAAGGCCCAAGATGGATTCTATTTGGCTGAGGGGTATTTGTTCAAAGAGGGAAAGCTTTGCATACCCCAAGGATCCATTAGGAAATTACTTGTGAAAGAGAGTCATGAGGGTTGGCTCATGGGCCACTTTGGGATAGACAAGACCCTTGTCTTACTCAAAGAAAAGTTTTATTGGCCCCATACGAAGAAAGATGTCCATAAGCATTGCACTAGGTGTGTGGCTTGTTTACAAGCCAAGTCTAGGGTGATGCCTCATGGGCTATACACACCCTTACCCATCTCCTCTGCACCTTGGGTAGACATTAGTATGGACTTTGTCCTTGGGCTTCCTAGAACCCAAAGTGGTGTAGACTCTATCTTTGTGGTGGTGGATAGGTTTAGCAAGATGGCACACTTTATACCATGCCACAAGGTGGATGATGCTTCCCACATCTCAAAACTCTTTTTCAAGGAAGTTGTGAGACTCCATGGTTTGCCTAGGACCATTGTGTCAGATAGAGATGCTAAGTTCCTTAGCCACTTCTGGAAAACCTTATGGGCTAAGCTAGGAACTAAACTTCTTTTCTCTACCACTTGTCATCCACAAACTAATGGGCAAATAGAGGTAGTGAATAGGTCTTTATCCACCCTTTTAAGGGCTCTTCTGAAAGGCAACCATAAGTCTTGGGATGAGTATCTTCCTCATGTAGAATTTTCCTACAACAGGGGGGGTTCATAGAACCACCAAGCAATCCCCTTTTGAGGTTGTCTATGGGTTCAATCCCCTAACACCGTTAGACCTCATTCCCCTCCCACTGGACACTTCTTTTATACATAAAGAAGGGGAATCTAGGTCAAAGTTTGTAAAGAAGTTGCATGAGAGGGTTAAGAACCAAATAGAGAACCATACAAAGGTGTATTCAACTAAAGGCAATAGAGGAAGAAAAGAGCTAGTTCTTAATGATAGTGACTGGGTTTGGCTCCATTTTAGGAAGGATAGATTCCCTACTAAAAGGAAATCCAAGCTTAGCCCTAGAGGGGATGGACCTTTTCAGGTTTTGGAGAGGATAAATAACAATGCCTATAGGTTGGACCTCCTAGAAGAGTATAGAGTCAACACCACTTTTAACATTTCTGATTTAATTCCTTTTGCAGGTGGAGTTGATATTGAGGAGGAGGAACTAACAGATTTGAGGTCAAATCCTCTTCAAGGGGAAGGGGATGATGCAATCCTCCCTAGGAAGGGACCAGTCACTAGAGCCATGAGCAAGAGACTCCAAGAGGATTGGGCTAGAGCTGCTGAAGAAGGCCCTAGGGTTCTCATGAACCTCAGGGTAGATTTCTGAGCCCATAGACCAAGGTTGGGTCCAATTGTCTTTGTACATATTAGACTAGGATGTCATTATATTTGATCCTTGTATTTAGGGCTCCATAATGTAGGTAGGGTACCCTAGAAATATAGGATTTTTCAACCCTTGTATTTTAGGGCACCTAGACTAGTTTTTGTATTAGGGGTAGTTTTGTAATTTCACATGCACTAAGTGAATATTTGATGTGTGTTGGGAAATAAAATTTAATTGAATTGGTAGAAGCTCAACCCAATTAAATTTTAGAGGGGGAGGTGAGTATTTGCTTACTACACCTCATTGCCACATCTTATAGTCATACTTTGTGCATGTCCTTCATGCTTTACATGCCTCATCACACCTAAGTTAGTGGAGAATCTTGAAATTGATCATGGATTAGTGGGCTGAACCATAACTAAAATTCACTAATCATAATTAGTGAAATTTTGGCTCCAAAGTTTGGCTCCACAAATTCAATTTCAAATTCAAGTGAAATTTGAATTGAAATTCAAATTTCCCTCCAATTTTGTGTGGCACTTAGGCTATAAATAGAGGTCATGTGTGTGCATTTTTTGGGGGACTTTGATCATTTGAAAATTAAACTTCTGATTTCAAAGCTCTTTTAGAGCACAAAATTTCGTGCTCTTCTCTTCCTCTCCCTTCATTCATCTCCTTCTTCCTCCATGCTCTTATCCATGGCCTCCTATGGTGGTGAGCTTCTTCTAGACTCATCTTCTCCTTGAAGTGGTGTCTCCTCTCTCTCTTCCTTCTCCATTCCGCTGCCATTCATCTTCCAAGAAGCAAAGGAATCCATTGATGAAGAAGATCCTAGGCCTACAAGCTCCAATGGAGCTTACATCAATACGTTGATACCTATGTTAGTCCTTTGTCCACACAAATGTCGCCTAATGTCATCGGAGAAGAAGAAGCTGACGACGTTCATGCTAATCATAATGATCACGATGAAGGAGAATTAATTAACATCGTCTAATGTAATTTTTTTATTTTGTACTTAAATTAAATTATGTTAATTAACTATGATCATGATGAAGGAGAATTAAATGCTTTTTTTTCAATTAACGTGTTCACTTTAATTAAATTATGTTAATTAACTATGTTGGATAAACAGGGAGCTGTGGGACCAAGGAAACCTGCAGATAGGCTGGACCATGATGTCGATGATCCCCTATATCTGATGACATTGACCATCCCACAACTTTTTCTAAAGCCGTTGCAGGTTATGTGGGATGCTACCGTGTTTGGGGTGTTTAATGAGAACTTCCCCCTGTACATAAAACATGAAGATCTGTCTGAAATAGCACACGGTGGTCAATGTCTCAACATCTCTATTATACAGTTGTGGATTCTGTAAGTCAGTTTACATTATTGTTTATTACCTAACTTATTGTTTTAAATTCATACATAATTTACTTTATGTTAACAACAATAGGCATATGACTGAGACAAGTATGTGAGTGGGGAATGCCGATGTGTATGGATTCCTCGAGCCACAATCCATCCAGAGATCTGACCAATCGCAATTTGAATCAGAAAGTTACATTAAGAACTGGATGCAGAATTCAAAACTGGATGTGTACCTAGAAGCCTACCTGAATGGGTAAGTTAAACTGAACAAATCAATTTAAATAATGTATAATAGTATAATAAATAACCTATATTGGTCTCCACTGCAGTGCACATTGGCAAATTGTCATCATTTTGCCTAAAGAAAATGTTGTCATCTGATTTTGTTCGTTGCATAATAGGTCAGACAACTACCTCAAAGGAATAATTAATAGGTCAGTGTTATTTTTCAATAAATTTGCATTAGCATTAGTTGGGAACATCAATATTTTAATTGTACAATAAGCATCCATGTTTGTATTTAGCAGTGCTTTGAAAGGACTTGACAATACTCCACAAAGTAAATCCAAGGCTGCTGCTAGGTGGATTGTTGTTAAAGTAAGTCATTTAAACAATGCTTCTAGTTATATTTTAGTATTGTGTAGACTAATTTGTACTTAACGTTGGATATCTAAATTTCATAATGTATTTAGTGTAATAGACAAAAGGGAAGCACTGAGTGTGGGTATTACATCATGCACTGGATGTCAACTATAATCTTAGGAAGTTTCAAGAATAATTGGGAAACGGTAATTTTTTAATTCAAACAAATTTCATTTTGTTATGATTGGTATTATATTATTAACTTATGTTTTATTATATCATGCAGTATTTCAATGATGTTAGACCATTGGAACCAAAGAGATTGAAGGTGTTTCGCATCCAGTGGGCAAAGTATTATTTGAAAGTTAAAAATGAAACCTAGGATGTTTAGGCAATTTTGTAATTGTAGTTTACTTACTTTACATTTTTTACAATTCATATCTCCATAACATTAAATATTCTTTTAATTCATAGTAATTAATAAATTTTGTGATTGCATATGTTGTATAAAGATTTTGATGATGTCAAAAGATTGAAGCAATTCAAAGTTTACTACAAGATTCAAATCAAGATCAAGAGATCAAGAGAAAAGATTCACAATAGTCCATTATTTGTTAAAAGAATCTCTTAAAAGATTGCAAAGGTTTGGCCTCAATTGCTTAAATTTTCAAATCTCTTATAAAAAGTTTTTAAGTGTTTTTACACCTTTAAAAACAATTTATTTCTCTCTGGTAATCGATTACCAGAAGCTATAATCGATTACCAGAAGCAAAAATGATTTTGCAAAGCTTTCAAAAAGTTTGAATTTGAATATTAAAGGTTGTAACCGATTACCACCTTTGTGTAATCGATTACCAGTGAGGAAATTTTAAAAATAACTCTGAAAATTCATATCTCTTCATATGTTTTTGAAAAGCCACCAAAGGCCTATATATATGTGACTTGTGTTCGAAAATCTTCAGAGTTATTCAAAACTTCATTGTCTTATTCTCTCAAAAGAAAAACTTTGGCCAAACACTTCCAAAATCATTAAGGATTCTTATAAGTTCTTCAAGTTGTGTCATTCTTCTCTAAAAGAGAGAAAAACATTCTTCTGTACTTCAAAGCAAACTATTGTTAATCAAGAGGCAGTGAGTCTCTTGATTTGTAAAGTTTTCTGAACACAAGGGAAAGGTATCCCTAGGTGGTTCAAAAGTTGTAAAGGGATTTACAAGTTAATGGAAATCTCAAGTGAATTATTTGAGGACTGGACGTAGGCATAGGGCGTGGCCGAACCAGTATAAAACTGAGTTTGCAATTTTCTTTTCCCTAAACTCTTTTACTTTATTGCAGTTTAATTTTACTTTGCATATTTAAAGAAGCATCAAGTTAATTGTTCATTACTTCTTTTTTGCATATTAAGTCTGCAAATTTATTTTAAAGAGAGAATTAAAATTTGTTAGGGGAATTTTTTAAACTTAATCACCCCCCCCCCTCTTAAGTTAGTGAGGCCACTTGTTTAACGAATTTCTCATGGAATTTCTGGTAAAAACTGTTTCAAAAAAGAATGAAAACTATATGGTGTGTGGTCTGCTTTTAAAATTTGTAAGTTAATTTTGGGTTATTGAAAAAATAGACAACATATTAAAAATAAATTCCTAAAAACAACATAGATTTTTTTAAAAAAAATCGATGTTGTTGGTAATAAGTTAACATCAGTTTTTTTTTTTTAAAAAAAACCGATGTTAACTTACACTAACAACATCGATTTTTTGAAAAAAAAAACAGATGTTAACTTATTACCAGCAACATCAGTTTTTTAAAAAATCGATGTTAACTGCCACTAACAAAAAAATCGATGTTAACTTATTACCAGCAACATCGATTTTTTAAAAAACCGATGTTAACTGCCACTAACAACATCAGTTTTTTTTATAAAAAAAATCGATGTTGATCTGAAGATATTTAACTTTTTTTATAATTCTTATCATAAATAACCGATGTTGTATTTTTACATTAACATCGGTTTTGGAAAACCAATGTTAACGATAATACTTTCAACATTGGTTAATAATCGATATTGAAAGTCCTTAATAACCAATGTAAAAATCTTATTTTCTAGTAGTGAAAGATGAAAATTTAAATTTTAGTCTCCGAAAATGAAAAAAGTGCAACAAATCTATCTATTTGTTACCATTAATGAAAAAACCTACTAGGCGCAAAGGGATGAAAATGTCACAAAAATGATTAGCAACATGACTGCTGAATATATTGGATCAAAATGTCAGTAAGTTTCCATTGGACTAATTTTTCAGACCCCAAATTTCGTTTCATTTAAGGATTAAATATAAGTTAATCTTTATTTTTTCCCTTTTTTTTCTTATTGTTGGAAGCATAACATACAATAAACATTTAAAAAATAGGGAAACAAACATAAGTTAGAGCATAATATTGATTAATAAACATAATCTGTCTGTTGCTCTGAAATGTCTAATGTGAAAGTAACTTGCCCAAAATATGAGACTCAAACAAAAGTAAAGAAAGAGGGAGGGTTGGGTGTGAAGAATTTAGAGGTTTTCAACATATCTTTGCTTGCTAAATGGAAGTGGAGGTGTATTCATGATCATAATGCACTTTGGAGGGATTTGCTAGCTTTTAGATATGGTAATTTAATAGCAAAGCAAACTTGTAGTCTTGATCGATCATGGGGCACAAAAGATTCAATATGGTGGCGGGATTTGATGTTGTTGGAGAAAGATTTGTCACAAAACCAGAATTTTTTTCAAAGAGCAGTGAGTTGTGATGTAGGAGATGGACAATCAATTCTATTTTGGTATAATAAATGGTTAGGGTCCGAGCCGTTGAAGGATGCTTTTCCGGAGCTGTTTGCAATGTCATCTCAGCAGTTGGTGTCTGTAGGAAACGCAGGTTCATGGAGGAGAGACCAATGGACGTGGGGCTTGACTTGGAAGAGACAGTTAAATTCGAATGAGGAAGAGTCACTTCACTCTTTGGAGACC
The DNA here is from genome assembly GCF_004193775.1 of Glycine soja. Classification (NCBI taxonomy): domain Eukaryota; kingdom Viridiplantae; phylum Streptophyta; class Magnoliopsida; order Fabales; family Fabaceae; genus Glycine; species Glycine soja. The sequence goes on from NC_041019.1 coordinate 33,663,782, forward strand.
ATTCTGGTTGATGTGCATCTAGTGGCAGAATCTCATGACAGGTGGAAGTGGTCCTTACACAACTCCAAATTATTCACTGTAAGTTCTTGCTATTCTTTTGCCATGTCTTTGGTAAATCAAACACAAATGAATAGCGATATACTGGATATACTATCTATAGTTTGGAAAGTTCTTGTGCCATCCAAAGTAGCTTTGTTTTGTTGGCGGTTACTATTGGATCGATTGCCAACCAAGGATAATTTAATTAGAAGGAATGTGGTCATTAATAATAGTAGGTGCTCTCTATGTGATTCTTGTGATGAAAATGTTGTACACTTATTCTTTCACTGTGATTTTTCTAAATGTATTTGGAAAGAAATTTTGAGTTGGATTGGGATTGTCGATGTTATAGCAGTGGGGGGAGTTCAACATTTTTGGGAATATGATAGGCTCCTCAAATACAACACTAGCAGAAACAAGGTGCCCTTTATGTTTTGGTTGGCTACTTTGTGGATCATTTGGCAGGTGCGCAATAATAGCATCTTCAAGGAGGAGGAAAAAGACATTCCCAAGACTATCAATCAAATTAAGCACATATGTTGGGCCTGGTTCATGGGAAAGGTAGGAGGGGTAGGTGGATCGAATATTTCAGATTGGTGGAATTCACCTTTTCTATGTAGTAAAGTTTGAAACTATCTCATCTGAGACATTCTTGTAATGGGTTGGAGTACTCCTAGTGCTCCCTTCATTATAATATAAATTCATATTTCTTATCAAAAAAAGAAAACAAAAGTAAGCACCCGTTAAGTTAATCCTTACAAGAAAAATGAAACTCAACTTGATTTTATCACTACTTAATGTTGTCACAATAAAAATTTTAAAGCAACATATAAATTATGATTATTAATCAATATTATGCTTATTATAATGTTTGTTCTAACTTATGCTTGTTTTCCTATTTTTTTATGTACTTATTGTAATGTTATGCTTGCAATGATAAACAAAGGGGGAAGATGAATATTAAATTACATTTTACCCTTAAGTGAAACGAAATTTTGGGTGTGACAAATTAGTCTAATGGAAACTTACTGACATTTTGATCCAATGCAAACTTATTGATATTTCGGTCCAGTCTATTCAACAATCATGTTGAGAATCATTTTTGTCCATCTATGTCACGTAAGATTTTTCATTAACGGTAACGGATGAAACATAACGGATGAATGAATTTATCATTTTTTTTACTTTTGATGACTAAAATTTGAATTTTTATCTTTTAGAAATGCATTTGTCAGCACCTTACACATTCAAGAACGAAAATAATTATTTATTAAACCTATCTAAGTATATTAATTAAATCTTTTCGGGAATTCATTTTTTCATTAAAAGAGTTATTAATGTAGTATTTATTAGGGTTTTATTAATTATAGAATGAACAGTAAAATGGTTTTATACAAAGTATGTACTTCCTATGTTAGGAGCGGGCTGCATTGCAATTGCATTTGATTTCGACAGTTCCAAAGTGCTCAACTACTCTAACCTACGTCACATAAAACCAAAAAAACATTGTTTTCATCGACCTAGTTCCAAGGCTTCTACTTCCACTGCCCCCATTATCTACCCACAATCTAACACAGAAGGCCAAGTTTTGCCGTTTGCATTTCCTCTTCAAACTCTCTCTCTCCAGGTAACACCCCACTTTCTCTGGCCTCCTTCTTGTTCTTGTTTGTTTGGTCTCTACAATGCAAGGTAGATGCAATGCAATCATTCAATTTGATCAACTAATGTTACTGTGTTTGTATGTGATTAATTTGTTGAGAAGCAAAGCGTTAATCAATCATTCAATTTGAATGAAGAATGTTACTGTGTTTGTATTTGATCAAGGGATGTGTGTATGCATGCTTTTGGCACTTTCTTATGGACTTGCCACTGGTTTTCTGCATGTGGTATTTAATCAAGTAACGGTTTTGTCATATGAGACAGTGACAATGGAAATTTCAAACATGTGGGTCGGTCAATGGTGAAGTTTTTTTTGGGGGGGGTGGGGGGGGGGGGGGGTGGGGGGAGGGGGAGGAGGGGCGATCTAGTAATTGAACTGAGGTGGTGCTTTCATGTTTTTGTTGTTATCGATGAAAAAAAAAAGGTTTTTGGAATCTGGGAGTAGTGTTGAGGGGTTATAGATTCAATATAAAAGGCTTACCTTTATTTATTTATTTTTTCTTTCCTGGTCTTGATCACTTTTAGAATCATTTGATCAACAAGGAGGTTGGATTTGTTTTAATCAGTTGATCATGCTTGGCCATAGGTAGAACCATTGGCCTTCTTGTGTTAGATGCTTTTAATTGGTTAGGAATTTTTTATTTGTTCTTATATAAAATATTCTAAGTAACCAAATTTTTTTTATCAATCTGTCCTCTGTTTTAATTTTTTTATCAAGTTGTCCTTATTTGGTATCTGGAGTTTATTTGTTATCCCAAGTTTGCTAAGTACAAGGTTTGGACAAATGGAAAAGACACTAATTATTTCTCGATACACTTGTATACGCTGGTCAATCCTAATATTAGTTTTATGCGCAGATCTAGGTGCTCTGCCTTCATTTTACATTTGGACAAGATGGCAACAACAACAGTTTCCAACTTGCCAATTGCTATGTCAAGACCCAAGATTCCTTCATCACAAAGGATTGCAAATGTATGTCCTGCAATTCTTGGAGGTAGATCTAAGGTTGGTTCATGTTATAAACTGGCAAGTGTTTGTCATGTTGCATCAGCACAACCTTTCCATCAGGGCTTGGCAATGACATCAGGTGCTGCAAAATATGGCAAAATCCTAACAAAGGCAATGTCCGAGTCTAGTTCAAACAAGGAAGTTGCAGGATTGCCAATTGATTTGAAAGGTTTACTTCCTTTTCCATGAATCCTTCATGTCTATTCTGCTTTTAATTACATATTTATTTTTAGGATGTCCAAACATCATATACTGTGTTTTTATTTAATCTTTACTGTAATCTTCTTTTTTTTTTTACTTTATGATTTGAAGTATATATGCCCTTAATGAACCTTCCCATGGTTATCTGAAGTAATGCCAAAATAGCCTCTTTTCCCTATTCAAGAGTTTACTCATTCCCAAATCTGCTTTGCTGAAGTTGGTTTACTAGACTAGATAAAGTGTAAGAAGCATTGCCTGTTAGACTGTATCTATAAACAGTTTAAAGGAGTCCTTTGCATCTGTAGCATCTGTATGATAATATAACAACTCAATGATAATGTCTTGAGTATTTACTTTTTTCTCATAAATTTGTTATTGCCAAGTGTACCTTTTTTCTTAACTGTCCTTTTTTATATCTTTGATTTGTTGTGGCATTCCACTGAATGTATGTGATGCGCAGGTAAAAGGGCTTTCATTGCTGGTGTGGCTGATGACAATGGATATGGCTGGGCAATAGCAAAATCTCTCGCAGCAGCAGGAGCTGAAATTCTTGTCGGCACATGGGTACCTGTAAGTAAATATTACTGATTCTGGTGTAGTGTGTTTGTACATTGTTTACTTTTACCCTGAAATGATGGCATCTCTGTGAAATATACAAGTGGTCAGGTACTAACTTTGAACATTTTCATGCAGGCTTTAAATATATTTGAGTCCAGTTTACGACGTGGAAAATTTGACGAGTCACGCAAGTATAACTTTTGAAAGATGCTATTGATTTTATTTGTTAGTAAATGTGAAACTCATTTATTTTGCTAAGAAGGAACTCTTCATTTTTCAGATTACAAGATGGTTCGTTAATGGAGATTGCTAAAGTGTATCCTTTGGATGCAGTATATGACAATCCTGAAGATGTCCCGGAAGATGTAAGAGAGAAGTACATAATAGTTATGAAAATACACAACGTACATTTACAAAACTTTTCATCTTCTATTTTTTTGTTGAAAAATTGTATAGGTGAAAGCTAACAAACGCTATGCTGGAGCCACAAATTGGACTGTACAGGTATAGATTAATTATTCTGTCATCTGTATTTCTCAACTGTTACAATACCCTTTCAATCCCTTTGTTGTCAAATGAGTGGCAATTTTGTCCCCAAAGGGCTTTTAATTAAAGGGTAAAATATGTTTTTAGTCCCTCAACTATTTGAGGTTTTTGTTTTTAGTCCCTCAACTAAAGTTTGACCAATCTTGATCCCTAAACTATTCTTCCGTTTGATTTTTAGTCCCTGCCGTTAAGTCTCTCTGTTAAATGATGATGTGGCAGGTAAATTGTGGTGGATTTTTTTTCTGATGGTTAAAAACCACCAGAAATTGTTTGAGAAATCATTCAAAATGTGATTAACCATTTTCTGGTGGTTTGTAACTGCCAGAAATTGCTTCCCAAAACTGAAAACCACCATCACATCTCTCCATTCGTTCATTCACTAACAATTCAACCAAATTCACTCTTAGTAGCACACAACTCAATGGCACAAAGACAAACACCAATCACAAAATTACTAGATCCACCACAAATAAAAAATTGATGCAAATAGAGGGCAGATTATGGATTAGGTTGAGGGAATAAAAGTCGCAGATATGGCTAGGCACATCCCCACACCGGAAATGGCAGTGAGAACACACGACGTCGACCTGAAGAGCACAGTTTCCAGAACACAAACCAAACCAGAATATCCAAACGCAAACAAGAATGCATGCCGAGAGGGGCACGGTTGTTGCGGAAAATACTCAAACGGTGCCTCGGTGGAGGGGTCGCGACATGAAGGACGAGGTTTCCGACGACGACAAGTGGTGCAGATCTTCCCTCCTCGCATTCGTGGCTACCCCAAATCCTCCCTTCAGAGTCCACCGCGTCGGAAGTCACTTGCAGATCTGGTTTCCTTTTTTGTTCTTTCATAAGATGCTCAAATTGGGATTTTGAATTTGTGGCTTGGTTGGATGAAATTTTTGTGTGCGCGTGTCTTTTTGTTGGGAGGGTGTATGTTTGAGTGGCAGCTGGTAAATTTGTTTTAGTGTGAGGATAGAGTGGGTTTCATAAAGAATTAGCCGGTTGGTCTCAAATTAGTTCTTGTAACTTTGGCATTTCTTGTTCTATCGTGTTTATAATATATGTTGTTTGCTTATCAAAAGAAAAGAATGCCTTATCTTATTTTGGGGAAGAAATGTAATTAACTTAATTGGATGAAAAAAATTGATGTTATGTGAGAAAATGACTCACGAAATCTTGTGAAGATGCTGGAAAAAAAATTGGGAAGGGGAGCAGGTAATGGAGTAAACATTCGTATAGAAACTCAGAAAAGCAAATTGTGGCGGTGTTTAGCCACTGGTAATTGTTAAACACTTAAGCAAAGCAAATTCTAGCAGTTTAAAACTTCCAGAAAATAAATGCCGTAAAATACGACTGCCACATCATCACTTAACAGTTATACTTGATGGCAAGGACCAAAAACCAAACGGAAAAATAGTTTAGGGACCAAGGCCGGTCAAATTTTAGTTGAGGGACTAAAAGCAAAAAACTTGAATAGTTGAGGGACTAAAAACATATTATACCCTTAACTAAGTTTATCTTAAATATTGAATATGTCGTCAGTCTAGTATACTTGTATGTATGAGTTTGCTTTCAGCTAATAGCCAGCTTGTTTGGCACCATAAATATTGAAATGAAATTTTTCTTGTGTTAAGATGGACATAGGTAGGAGAGCAGCTTACTGGATATCAGCTTTTTTTTTCTCATATTTTCTTTCGAGTTAATGATTGTTAGTTAAATAAGCTATTAAACTAAGTTGATTTAAGTTATTACAAATGTACATTGCAAGTTACCTAAAAGGCAAAAACCATTATTATAAATGCATATTTCAAAAATCCATATAAGCAGGACTTGTAACATATAATTAATGTTCAATTCGAAGAATATTCCATTTTTTAATACAGTTTTGAATGCATCTTAGCTCTACAATCGATTCACATATCTGAAAATCATGTAGACCAGAAGCTTGTAAACCAACAAAGAGATACAATCTACTCTTGGATTTGCATTAAAAAAAAATCTTTGTATCTATCTTTCTTCTGCTCCCTGCCTGAAAACATGCATGTATAGCCTGGTAATTGGTCAATGTCTTTGCTAAAGTTTATCTGGGCTGTTGACTCGAAGCTTTTCTAATTTATTCAATAAGATGCATGAATAATTTAATCATAAATCATAAATTCCATACATGATGTAATTATTCATGTATCTTATTGAATATATAGATCTTATGGTTATTTCATATAATTAGTTAATTAACTGGTGATTATTTTCTGACCAAGCCTGGTGATTATTTCATACGTTTAGTTAATTAATTGATTTTGTTTTATATTTTATTTATTAATTTTTCATAATGGAGATGAATTCTAGACAATTCATGTTTGAAACACAGGATGCATTGTTTAGTAGCATTTACTTTGTGATCTGTGTCTCAGTTTGTGTTGTAAAGACTAGCTGTACTCAGTCTACTGTGATTTGTTTTACTTCATAGGAAGTTGCTGAATCTGTCAAGAAAGATTTTGGCACTATCGACATACTTGTGCACTCGCTTGCTAATGGACCAGAGGTATTAATATTACAATAATGAAATTTCTTGTTGCCTCATGTCTTTTAGCTTTAACTGACACTCAACTTTGTTTAGGTCAGCAAACCATTGTCTGAGACATCTCGGAAAGGATATCTTGCTGCCCTGTCTGCATCAAGTTACTCTTATATTTCTTTACTCAAACACTTTCTTCCAATCATAAACCCAGGCATGTTCATTACCTAAGAGGGTTGGCATTTTGTTGCTTCATCCTTCAGTGTAGTTCTCACCTTTCTGTTTTGGTTGTAGATGGATCTGCAATTTCTCTTACATACATTGCTTCAGAAAGGATCATTCCTGGGTGTGTTGGATATGCTTTAAAATCTCATACATATTTATTTTTATTACATTCCTTTATTGACAAGGTTTTGAAATGCCTCGAGTGCAGATATGGTGGTGGTATGAGTTCTGCAAAAGCTGCTTTAGAAAGTGATACAAGAGTGAGTTTTCTTTCTCTTTTTTTCAAACTACTATATTATACACATAGATATGTGCATTTTTCTCACCTTAATTTTCCTTTCTCCCCTTCCCCTTTGAATATTTGAAATTATATCTCAAGTTTTCTGCCTCTTCAGGTGCTTGCTTTTGAAGCTGGTAGAAAGAAAAGAATCAGAGTCAATACTATATCTGCAGGTATTGATGGCTTCTTATGACTTCATTAGCTAATAATTTCATCTGCTTTCCTTTTCTCCATGTAATGGCATATAAGTTTGTGATCTGGAGCAAGTGATGCCAATTGCATGGCAAAGAAGAAAGTCTCTGTAAAATCTTTTTTTAGCACTGCTTTTGTCATATTACCAACATCGTTGATGTCTAATTCCCTCCAAAATAGAATGAGCGTAAGGGAGAATGCTTTACTACTTTATATTTGAAGTACATAATTCACACAATTATTAAAAGTAGACCCAATTATGGGCTGATACAACATGAGTCTGATCCCACAAGGTGATGTTAGCTACATAGATCAGGCTTGGTTAAAGACCAAATTCATTGAAATATTATTCACCATGAGATTTCTTTTAAAATTTTTCTCTTATGTTCGTTTTGGTCTCCTTTTACCCTTTTGCACTTTGTAACTACTAGTGTTCTAAGTGCAAGTTAACTCTTTCCTTCAAGATGGATTTTTGCATGTCAATGAATTCAGTAGAAATTGATAAACATGTTGACTTGAATTGTTTTCAATGGCTAGGTCCATTGGGAAGCCGTGCAGCGAAAGCGATTGGTTTCATTGACATGATGATTGACTATTCATTTACCAATGCACCACTGCAGAAAGAACTACATGCTGGTAAATGTTCCTCTTGAGATTCTTCCTTTCTGAAATGACCCTTCTCCAACTTTTTGTGTGCAACTACTTACACTTTGGAGTTGTTACAACAGAGGAGGTAGGCAACACTGCTGCTTTCTTGTCATCACCCTTGGCATCAGCTATTACAGGCGCTGTCATATATGTTGACAATGGTCTAAACGCTATGGGTGTTGGAGTTGACAGTCCAATATTTAAAGAACTTGACATTCCAAAAGAGCATCATTGAAGTGCTTAGTATATAATCTCTACCCCAACTAAAGATTTATACGGCCTAGGATGATGAAAAAAAGCTATGAGGAATTTAGTTTTTGCAATTTCGTAAATTAGTAAACGGTTGTTTGAACTTTGCTACCATTGATTTTTATCAATTACCATCCACTTTTTCACTACCCTCTACAAAATGTATCTTAACTATTTGAAGAGTTATTTTATTTAGGCTTTGGTTGTTTTCGCGGACGGAAATAATATACCATAGACGGAATTGAGGTTGGTTGTTTGGTAAGAACCATTTAAAAGGGAGTTAAGTTTGCAAATTCTGTCTTCACAAATAGTAAAAATCAATTTATTTAATTTTTTGTCTAAAAAATCGATTTTCTTTGACCAAAAAAATATTATTTCTCACATATTTCTCTTGAATCAAACAGCACAACATACATGTTATTTCTGCTGTTTCTTCTTTTTTAATATTATTTCTCTTCTATTTTCATGTATTCTATTTCTCTTCTCTAAATCAAACATAACCTATACCTTGAGGCTAAATTATTTTAGTTCTTAAATAATAAAAATTAAATAGAATTGTTGAATTTTCTAATGTCTCTATACTTCGAATGTTTTTAACAAGGTCCTTGCGCATTCAAAACATTTGTCGAACTATAGACCTATTTGACAACACATAAATTATAGTGTGCTATTGGACTAATGACCTCTTGAGTAAATTTTTGTAGTTTAAGTTTTTCAATTATGTTCTTATAACGGAGGTTAACAGCTATTATTATCAGTGAGTTGGGATTTGTTAGAAAATTTTAGGAAGTCTAACGAATTCATTAAAGCATTTTATACTGTAAAGTTGTATTTAAAAAATAAAGTTACTATTAAATCTTGTGTTATTAAGTACTTTTATGTAGTTTAACCCATACACTATTTTGACTTTTTGAGATTTTAGGTAGTTCGGTCTATGCAATAATTTGTATTTTTTTATATAAAAATAATGATTATACTATTAATCGAGACTAGCATCACTAAGAGCAGTGAACTAAAAAACTTAATTAAGTTAAAAAGATTGTAGAATGTTTTCGAGATGTATTCATTTGAAAATTATTTAAAATCATCTAAACAAAGAACGTCTCTGAGACCAAAATTTCGATTTAAAATTCTGTTATATGTAGGGAAGGTAACCTCTAACTAAAAAAATATTAACCAAAATTTCTATTTAAAAGATTTTTTTAAAAAAATATTTAATAGTTTTAAGTCATTAAAATTGTTTATTTAAAATTAATAAAAACTATTTTTGTTTTTCAATAATACGTGGTATTGTTAACAAGTTTTGCTATATTAAATAATTTTGATAAACATTAAGATTACACTCCAATTGTCTATAAAAAATTGAGACTTTTAGGTTATTATCAACATCTAATTTTATTTGAATAAATAAAATATTTAAAAATACATAAAGAGAGAAAAAGAAAGTAAAAATTGTTCTAAATAAAAGAGATTAATAGTCTATTTTTGTATGTTTTTATTTTTTTTATAGAAAAAAACTCATTATATAATTGGTAAAATATGAGACCACTTATCTTTGTACATATTATATTAGGGTTTCATTATTTTCAGGCCTTGTATTTAGGGCTCTATAGTGTAAGGAGGGTATTTTAAGGCACCTATACTAGTTTTTGTATTAAGGGTAGTTTTGTAATTTCACATGCATTAAGTGTACTATTTGATGTGTGTTGGGAGAGAAATTTAATTGAATTTGGAGAAGCCCAATCCAATTAAATTTTGGACTAGCTTAAGGGGGAGGTGAGCATTTGCTTGCTACACCCCATGTCACATCATATAGTCACACTTTGTGCATGTCTTTCATGCTTTACATGTCTCATGACACCTAAGCACACTTAGTGGAGAATCTTGGACTTGATCTTGGATTAGTGGCTGAGCCATAGCCGAAATTCACTAATCATAATTAGTGAAATTTTGGCTTCACAAATTCAAATTCAAGTGAAATTTGAATAGAAATTCAAATTTTTCTCCAATTTTGTGTGACACTTAGGCTATAAATAAAAGCCTTGTGTGTGCATTTTTTCAACTTTGATCATTTGAGAAATTACATTTCAAAGTTCAGACCTCATTTGAGGCATAAATTTCGTGCCCCTTTTCTCCCTCTCCCTCCACTCATTTTCTACCTTCAAGCTCTTATCCATGACTTCCTATGGTGATGAGCTTGTTCTTGACTCATCTTCTCCTTGATGTGGCATCTCCAATCACCTTTCCTCCTTTTCCATTCCGCTGTCATTGATCTTCAAGAAGCAAAGGACTCCATTGATGAAGAAGATCCAAGGCCTACAAGCTCTACATGGAGCTACATCATGTGGTATAAGACTCCACTCATTTTCTACCTTCAAGCTCTTATCCATGACTTCTTATGGTGATGAGCTTGTTCTTGACTCATCTTCTCCTTGATGTGGCATCTCCAATCACCTATCCTCCTTCTCCATTCCGCTGCCATTGATCTTCAAGAAGCAAAGGACTCCGTTGATGAAGAAGATCCAAGGCCTACAAGCTCTACATGGAGCTACATCATGTGGTATAAGAGCATCTTCATCTAGGTGATGTTCTTTTGCTTCCTCTATCTTTTGTTTGGCCAATTCACTTGAATTCCTTGTTCTTCATCGTCTTCTCCATGTATCTCCTCCTACCTTCAAGCTCTTATCCATGGTTTCCTATGGTTGTGAGCTTGTTCTTGATTAATCTTCTCCTTGAAGTGGCGTCTCTAATCATCTTTCCTCCTTCTCCATTCCACTGTCATTGATCTTTAAGAAGCAAAGGACTCCATTGATGAAGAAGGTCCAAGGCCTACAAGCTCTACATGGAGCTACATCATAATCAGCAATACACAAAGGGATTTCACTAAAATAACAAGAACTAGCTTGAAACTTGGTTGCTAATCTATGAGCAACCAAACTTGCTTGTCTTTTAACAAAACAAACTAGAAAGTTTGGTAATTTTGAAAGCAACTTCCTACAATGGGAAATTAAGACCCCAAATTCAATTTTATCAGGGGGCTTACTAGATAGGTTATTGGTGACTAGGGGTGGGTATATGAACCTGGATCTGCGAACCAGTCCGTTAAGCCCAGATTTTTGGCCCGCATAGTAATTTGGACTAAACAAATCGTGCAAATAACGAACCTAATTTTTTTGAACTCGCATAGTAATCCCAAATTTTAGGCCCGACCCTTTTAGTTCACAAACCGTGTGGATAACGGACCTAATTTTTTTGAACCCGCATAGTAATCCAAGATTTTAGGCCCGACCCGTTTAGTCTGCGGACTTTACAAGCTTAATCCCCAAAGTCCACGAACTTATCTGTATCCACTTTAGTTGAAGGTGATGAGAATGAAGTTGTGCATTTTGCTTTGCCAACAGGCAACCCAAGCCCAGGAGACCATTCCTATCAAACAATCACTCATTCACTCACATACACCAAAAACCTAATTTGGAGTTTCGTTTTCTTCTCCTTTGAGCACTCACAGTCGTCGCCCCTCCTCCTCCTCCCCCGCGAGTCACGATTGCATGTCTGGTGACCCTGTCCAAAGAACTTACTTCTCCTTTGAGCACACACAGTCGTCGCCCCCCCTTCCTCCCCCGCGAGTCACGACTGCAAGTCTGGTGACCATGTCCAAAGAACTTACTTCCCCGCGAGCCGTGCCTCCCTATGTCGCACCTCCTCCCCCGCGAGTCATGCCTCCCTTTGCCACGCCTCCTCACCCGAGAGTCTTGCCTCCTCGCGTTGCGCCTCCACGAACACACCAGCGCCACCTTGAGTCCTCGACCTCATAGGCCTGCACGATCGTTCCACCCTGCATCTTCTTCTCTCTTCATTCACTAGTATGATCACTCTCTTCACAACCCTGTGTCTCTATTTTTAGGCCCACAAACTGGTCCATTTATCCCTGAGCTTTATGGGTCGGATACGAACTTAAAAAAAAGTCCATTTATTTTGTAAACTAGATTTATCCGGCCCATATAAAACACGAATTGAGCCTTAAGCGGGCCAGACTAGTCTGTATACCCACCTATATTGGTGACTTGCTAACAGCTTGTTTCTATGGTAATATCTTTTATATCAATGTTCCTCAACTAATTTATTTTGTCCAGAAGAGTTGAGGCTTCTCCTTCCTTTGCCTCTAGATAGATAGGTCTATTATATGACATGGCCTAGATGAACTAGCCATTGTATCCTCTAATGTAGGCCTTTAAACCATAAGATTGGGTTCCTTTGAAGAGTGTTGCATCAATATAGCACTTAAGAGCCCCTAGTGGAGGTAGGGACCAAACCAAAGGAAATTGTTGAGACTCGCCAATAGATCTACACGAGATTTTAGCTCTGGCTTTCCTCCACTCCTTATGGAATTTCCAAGCTCCTATGACAACCTGAATTTTGGACTAAGCTTTTCTTCCCAAAAGAGCTCACTGTGACTACACCACATGCTCCACATAATCATTATACTCTGAATAGCGTCATGCTCTTGAAGTTCACATAAAATCAAAAAGCATAGGTGAAAGATTCCATCAAAGCGACTATCTTCTCCCACATACATGCTTCCTTCAAAATCAGCTTTGCTGTCTCACAACCCACAAATACATGCCAATTGTTTTCAAGATTTGACTCACAAAATAGATAGAGGTTGTTGTAATTAACTCCTTTTTGTTTATAGATTTTGTCGATTAGGGACACAATTCCTACAAACTCGCCAAATGAAGTGTTTCACTTTGGCAGGAACATCAATTTTCCAAAGAGCCCCCCACTCGCCTAGTATACTTCATTGATCAATCTCTACACAGTTGCACCTGATGTGATTATACATAGATTTAACACTATATAATCCATCCTTGTTGAGATTCCAAATGATTTCATCCTCTTAACTGATACCTGTCAACAGGAAAAAAATTATAGCTTTAGCATCATCCTCATGAAGAACCTCTTGGACAATCTCATGATTCCAACATCCATGCACGACATCCATAAGGTCTTTCATCTTTAACTCACCTACTTGCTCCCGAGATACTTGATTAACACATGCTTCTTCCCGTCACCTTATCCAAGGATCACTTACCACTCTAATCCTTTTACCATTGCCCACCCTCCACCTTATCCCATCCTTCACCATTACCTTAGGTAACCAAATAATCCTCCAAGTGTAGTTAGGGTTTGCTCCCAAGTCAACATCCACAAACTCACCTTTTGGGAAATAATGAGCTTTGTACTTTCTAGCTATAAGACTCCCATGGTTTGCTTATAATTTTCCATCCTTGTTTTCCCAACAAAGCCATATTTGAAGCCTTAAGGTCCTGAAATCCCATCCCACCATTCTCTTTCCTTTGTGACAACTTCTCCCACCTCAATTGATTGATACCTTTGCACCTATCTCCTTTAGAGTTCCACCAAGACGTATTTAAACATCTTGTGGATTTCATTAATAAGGGTGTTAGGAAGCAAAAACATTGACATACAATAAGTTAGAATGGCTTGAAGAACTGACTTGATCATCACTTCCTTTCTATCTTTCGAAAGCCATCTCCCATTCTATGATTACACTCTCTTCCAAACCCTATCCTTAATATAGCCAAACACCTCTGTTTACTCCTACCAACCATAGATGGGACTCCCAAGTATTTTCCCATTTCCAAACACTTAGTAACTCCCATAATTGATGTTATATCCTCACAAACCTCTTGATTAACATTCCTATTGAAGAAAATTTTTGGTTTGGCCAAATTTATAGCTTGGCCAGAAGCCTCTATTGGACAAGTGGCCTCAGAAATTTTAAGAAGGGGGGGGGTTGAATTAAGATTTGGTTGACTATTCCTAATTGAAAATTTCCCTTTCTTAGATATTCCCTAGATTCAATTATTTCTTTAATTGTAAGTTACTCGAATAACAAATAAGGAGAAGTAAACTTAAAGAAATATAAACACAACATAAAGTAAAAGAGATTAAGGAAAGAGAGAATGCAAAACCGAATTTATACTGGTTCGACCACAACCCATGCCTACGTCCAGTCCCCAAGAAACCCGCTTGAGATTTCCAATATCCTTGTAAAATCCTTTACAAGAAATGAACCACAAAGGACTTCCCTCCTTTGTGTTCAGTGATTACAACCAAGAAGTTATTCTCACTTCTTGCAATGAACCCCAAGGAACGTTGGTCCCTTGTGTCCAGTGATAACAACCAAGAAGTTATACCCACTTCTTGCAATGAAACCAAAAGACGTTGGTCTTTTGTGTCTAGTGATCAACCAAGAAGCAAATCCTGCTTCTTGCAATGAACCCAAGGAACGTTGGTCCCTTGTGTTCAATGTTTGCAACCAAGAAGACCTTCTCTTGAAAACAGTCACCAAGAGTAGGTCTCTTGAAAAGCTTTTTGTAAGAATGGAGGAGAGGAAGAAAAATAAAATAGCACAAGTTTTTGCCCAGTGAACTTTTCTTGAGAAAGCAAGTGTTGAACAAAAACTCTTAGAAAGATGTTGAGAATTAGTGTTAATTAGTATTTGAAATTCGTGTCATGGTCACATATTTATAGTCATTTGATGGCTCTTGAAGAACCATGTTAAAAGTTGTGACTCTTGGCAAAAACTAATCACTTTAAAAGTTATGACTCTTTGGCAATTTATTTTTCAAAACCAGTCACTGGAAATCGATTACCATTATGGTGTAATCGATTACACAATTTATTTTATCAAAAGTTGTGACTCTTCATGTTGAAGTTTGAAATCCAACGTTCAGAACCACTGGTAATCGATTACAAATATTGTGTAATCGATTACACTATTTTGAAAATATTTTGTCACAAGTTGTGACTCTTGAGATTTGAAATTCAACGTTCAAAAACATTGGTAATCGATTACATGCCCATGGTAATCGATTACTACTTTGTAAAATATTTATAAAACTGTTTTGGGCTTCTGGTAATCGATTACTGCCTTATGGTAATCGATTACTAGAGAGTAAAAACTCTGGTAAAAGATTTTTCTTTAAAAAATTCTTTTGGACAAATTGTGCTATTCAATCTTTTCTTTGAAAAATTCTTTTTATACTTATCTTGATGCTTTTCTTGAGGTTCTTGCATATCTTGAGTCTTCTCTTGAATCTTCACTTGAATCTTCTTGATTTCTTTAATCTTGTTTGAATGTATCTTTTTAAAAATCTTTGGCATCATCAAAATAATCTTGGAAGCTTTGCTTCTATAGCCTCATCATAGGACTTTAAGATATCGTTCATCATCTCAATTTCTTGTGAATTTGCATAAAAGAATAAGAAGCAATCGTTTGCAAAAGGCTGATGTGAGATTATTGGAGCTTCCTTACAGATCTTGACTCCATGCACTTGTACACGAGCCACTACCTTGTTGATAAGCTTTGTGCCTCAACATAAAGAATAAATAGGCAGGGCATTGACTAAGACTGAAAAAGCCATTGATTTAAGGCACAAGTTGATCCATCCATCCATTGCAAGGAAAAACACATCTTGGCCATCATTGCTTCTAAAAATCCACAATTTGCATGATCATAAGCCTTGCTTATGTCAATCTTTAAGGCCACTTCCCCCCTTCCTTTCGTTCGACATTTGAAATAATGGATTACCTTAGTCAACACCAACACATTATCCATTATGGGTATCTCTTCTATGAATGTTGCTTGCTCCTCCACAATACACTTACTAAGGACCCTCTTCATTTTGTTTGCAAGTTCTTTCAATAATATTTTGTAAGCAATGTTGCATAATGAGATTATTCTCTCATCAAGCTAGGTTTATCACACTTTGGAATCAATACGATATTCGTATCATTTAAATTGATGGAAAATATCCTCGCTACACATCTCCTAGTACTTCCTATAGAAACCTAGGTTAAGTCCATTTGGCCCAGGTGACTTGTCGGGTCCACTTGGAAGACTGCCTCTTTCAGCTCTTCAATCCAATGATATTCAATTAAGATTTTTTACAACTTAAAAAAAGTCCTCTAGACACTAGCATTAAAAAATATAAAAAATTCGATGGATTCTTTTTTAGTATGAATTTTGATGGATTTCATGTAATTTTTCAATAGAAAATATACATCAAAAGATCTCATAAAAGAACCTTAAGACTTTTTTGGGTTTGTTTTCTTTTTCTCCCATTACTCATAATTCCTTCTCTCTTCTTGAAGACAATAAAGACATTTATATATGTGCAATACTTTATAATCTTCAATTTCCTAATAACCTTAAATTGCCATTTTTTTTATTTTGCCCCATGTTACCTCTGTTATATAAAATTTAATTAAGTTATGAAATCAAATTTTAATTTACTTATCTACATATTAATACAGGGAACCCTTAAAAAAACAAGCAAAATATGACAAAAATTTGAGAAACTTGATTATGCAATCAAAAGAACTTATTTCGATTAAGAATGTTGATTTTGATAACTTTACCCACATGTGGGATTGGAAAGCGTTGGAAAATAAAGTATTTTTGAAAAATTGAAGTAACAATTAATACGGTTACAGAGTTATGCGAAGACAGTTATTGATATTAGATCACTGTATATATGAATGTCTCTGCACACATGTCGAAATCATGTAATTCGATCGTTAGTATTGCAAATCTATACATAAAACTGTTGATTGCCAATTTTTGGGGGCTGATACACAATCTCTTAATCCTCAAAACACCAACCCACTTACCATTGAAATGGGCAAAGGTTCAGCAGGTAATCGTGTATGTATTCAATTCCTAACTTTTATAAATTCATGTTTGTTTATGTTACTGCACATTTCTAAACCCTTTACTCTTTCCAATCTTTATTTCTTCTCAAAACATGACTTTTCCAATCCCTATTTCTTATGATTATCAAAATTATTTAGAAACTAATCGTTAAATTGAAAACACTTTTATCAAAATTTATTCTATTATCTTATGAATTACAACCTTATTATAATTCAAATGGACATATTTATCAAAATCATAATTATGATTTGCATTAAATATTAGATAATTCTTTATTAAGTTGAAAACTAGGATTGCTTGTTTGACTAAAAAGAACTCATAATTGAAAATAGATTCTATGTCTCACTTTTAAACATTTATTTGTTAATAGAATCAATTAGTGAAAATTACGTTACTATCTTGAAAATATTTTCCTTTCGAGGAATAGATACAATTTTCATGATTAACAAATTGGCATGCTCGGGGGGATGAGATTGCCAAAAATTTGATCTTAAGAACAAGTCTTAATGAGAATTGTATGTTGTTAAGATGTGGTAGAATGAAAAACAATAGACAAAGAAACAATAGTAATAACAACAATCGTAACAATAATGCTGCAAACACTTCCACCAACAATAGTGGCAACAATGAACAAAATCAAACCAATTTTCCCTCTAGGGTGAACAATGAAATGGTTGTGTGTACTAGTCACACAAACAATGACCATACAAATGTAAGTGGTGAAGAAGTAATGTGCTCATAAGTTCAAACAAGCGTTGTCAAATCTTCATTTCCACAAAATAATATAATCTCAACTACAAACACCCCATCATTTTCTACCACAAGACCATGGGGTATGTCACTAGTGTCTAATGAAATGAACCTACCACAATTGATTCTACCTCTACCTCGAAGTCAAAATTCAATTCTACCTATTGTGGTTGTAGACGAATAATAGGAATTTAGAACTTGGGGGCAATAACCATTCCCACGATCACTTAAGAAATGTAAGAGTTCTTATCGAGGATAGGATAACAGGAGAAAGCAGCATGGTCTCTACAGGTGTTTCTAATGAAACATTAACGGCATTTAGACAACAAGTAGGCCATAGTAATCTTTAAATGATTAACACTCTAACAAATTGATGCAATCCTATCCCGCAAGGGCATTGGATAGAAGACTCCAAGAAGATTGGGCCAGAGATGCAAGAGAAGACCCTAAGTATGAGCCCGCTTATCTTTGTACATATTAGATTAAGGTTTCATTATTTTTGGACCTTGTATTTAGGGATCCATAATATAGGTAAGGTACCCTAGAAATGTAGGATTTTTTAGCCCTTGTATTTTAGGGCACCTAGACTAGTTTTTGTATTATGGGTAATTTTGTAATTTCACATGCATTAAGTGAACATTTGATGTGTGTGGTTGGAAATAAATTTAATTGAATTGGGAGAAGCCCAATCCAATTAAATTTTAGAGGGGGAGGTGAGCATTTGCTTGCTACACCCCATTACCACATCATATAGTCACACTTTGTGCATGTCCTTCATGCTTTACATGCCTCATGACACCTAAGCACACTTAGTGGAGAATTTTGGACTTGATCTTGGATTAGTGGGCTGAACCATAGCTAAAATTCGCTAATCACAATTAGTGAAATTTGGGCTCCAAAATTTGGCTCCACAAATTCAATTTCAAATTCAAGTGAAATTTGAATAGAAATTCAAATTTCCCTTTAATTTATGTGTGACACTTAGGCTGTAAATAGAGGCCATGTGTGTGCATTTTTTCAACTTTGATCATTTGAGAATTACACTTCAAAGTTCAGACCTCTTTTGAGGCACAAAATTTCGTGCTCCTTCTCTCCCTCTCCCTCCATTCATCTTCTCCTACCTTCAAGCTCTTATCCATGGCTTCCTATGGTGGTGAGCTTCTTCTGGACTCATCTTCTCCTTGAAGTGGCGTCTCCAATCATATTTCTCCTTCTCCATTCCGCTGCCATCAAACTTCAAAAAGTAAAGGACTCCATTGATGAAGAAGATCCATGGCCTACAAGCTCCACATGGAGCTACATCATGTGGTACCAAGAGCATCTTCATCTAGGTGATGTTCTTTTGCTTCCTCTATCTTTTTGTTCGGTCAATTCACTTTAATTCCTTGTTATTCATCTTATTCTCCATGTATATCCTCCATGTTCTTGTGGTTTGGTGCTGTTTAAAGTAGATTCAAAAAAATAAACCGATTAAATCTTAGATCTACACTTGTTCTTGCATTTGTATGGTTCAAATTTTATAGATCTACTCTTGAATCATGTTTTTGTGTTGATTTTAGGTTCTATCATTTTTCAGTCATAATATTATTGTGCTTAACCTTTAGATCTAAATTTTCTTCCAAAATATTGATTAGAAAAAAAAAAACAAAAAAATCTAAGTGTAAATCACTTAATCCATGTTGTCTTAGAGTCGTGTTTAGTCATAGTAATTGTCGCATTATGTTATAAGTTTGTGTTGAATTTTTATTTTGTTGATTGAATTATAGATACATTTGTTCATGTATTCTTGTCATTCTTAGCCTATCTTTTGAATTTTGAGTCTAATTCATGCATGTTATTTAGTTCATAACATGTTCTAAATCAATTCCTAGAAGTAATCTTGTTGTTGAACTTTTTTTTGTTTTCTAAGTTTCCTACATGATGCCTATGATGAAATTGAGTTGTGGTGCTGAGTTGTGACTAAATTTGTGAATCAAAATAAGTCTTAAGCTCTCTTGAATTATGTTATTCAAGATGATTGAGCATAAGCAAACACAAATTGTAACTATCCAAGCCTTAAGCAACATAAACATACTCTTGATTTCTAGGTTGAAATCGCTGGTGCTGACAGCTTGAACATACGAAATTGTATAAATTATTGGGAATTGGTCACTACAAATTTTGAGCTGAATTTTTTATTGAAATTTCTGAACATCTGTACCAAAATTATAAAAAAGGAACCAAGTGATTTGGATAAAATTAAAAAATAATAAAAATCACACAAGTTGGCAGAAAAATCAATGTCGAAGAAAAAAAAAGTGAAAGGGAGGTGTGCTTGTTGTTTCGGCTTGAAATTTGTTCTATAATTGGTGCCTATTTTATATCAATCTTAGTTATTAAATTTCAATTGAAAATTATTGTGATAACAAGTGCCAAAAATAGAGGTTTCTTGAGTCTTTTTTTAGTTTTTCTACTCTACTCTAGAGCCATTCTAGGTTTCTCTTTGAGTCCTAGCTTGCTTTTGTGTGCTTTTCATTGCTTTAATTGTTGAATAATCCTTGAAAATTTGTCTTGTTAAAACTCTATTGGTTTAGCTTTCATTTTATTTTTTTGGTCTTTGGTTATTGCTTGTCTCTTTGTTTCCTTGTTTGTGAGTTGCCATATAGGGAATTGGAAAGGAGGATTGGTGCCATCCCTTGAAGAATTTGAGTCAAGAAGCAAAGGGCCAACCACCTTAAGAGCTATTGGACTAAGAAGCACTCCAAATTGAGTGAATCACCAAAGAGATAAAAAACACCAAAATTGAGGACCTTTTTGTAATTTTTTTAATTGAGAATTTACTTACCTTCATTGCTTTCAAATTTTGTAACAAAAAGGCCTTTCATTGGAAGTAAGTTGGGAGCCTCCAATAGGTCACCCTACTTCCATTTGTGTGCAATAATTTTAGGCAATTTTTCCTTAGGATAGTGAGTGTTTTGTTGGGAACCTTAAATGAGGTCATCCAAACACTCTTAGGATCCACCTAGTTTACATTTCTCTCACTTTAATTTCTTGCTTACTTTCATAGTTTATTTTCTTGACTAGCCACACCTAGTTTATCTTGTTATTGCATAGTACTTTCTTCTTTCTTACCGCGCTTATCTTGAGTTCTTTTGGAACCTTAGCTTTTACCTTTTTTACAAAACCCCAAAAGAAAGAACCACAACTTAGGAACCAACATGAGTCATCATTCATCTAGTGTTAATGGCGAGGGTACTAGTCATAAGGACTCTCTATCTAGAATCTTAGATGAATTGAGTTCCCTCAAGTTATGGAAAGAAAAACTAGAAAGAAAAGAAAAAGGATAAGAGAGGGTAAAAATAAATAAAGATGAGAGGGAACAAATAAGGGAAGAAGAAAGAAGGAAAATACTAAAAGAGTTCAGAAAAGAAAAACATGCCTCCTATGGTAGTCATAACTCTTGCAAGAGCCTAAGTGAAGAACTTCGTGACTATTATGAAGGAAGGCATAGGTCACATCTTAGACCTCACTCCCATAGGAGAGAAAAGGAAAGAAAGCCTCAAGAGGCTAACATTAACCTCCCATACTTTCATGGGAAGGACAATGTAAAGGCTAACTTAGATTGGGAAATAAGGGTAGAGCAACAACTTAAAAGGATGTCTACTTCAAAATCTTATGGCTCTCACTCTTATTCAAAGAAAGACCAAGGTCAAGGCATCTTAGGTTGACATCTTCTAAGCCCAAAGATGATAAGGGGAAGACAATAGAAAAGCAACCCCTTAAGGCTAGTATGCAAGAGAAGACTAGCTCCATGAAGTGCTTTAAATGTCTTGGAAGAGGACACATTACTTCTCAATACCCCACCAAGAAAACCATGATTATGAGGGTCCAAGACATTTATAGTAGCCAAGATGAGGCTACTACTTCACCTTCCTTTAGTGAAAGTGAAGAAGCAAAATGGGAAGAATCTAGTGAAGAGATCTACCCCCAAGAAGAAGGACAACCTTTAATGGTTAAGGAGGAGTGTAAGGAGGTAAGTGTCTCCTCCAAGAGGTTAGCTAAGAAGGAAAGACATTTTGAAATAGACAAATATCAAAGAAATTTCCCCTCTTAGACAACCACCACATTTTCTCCTTTGTAAAAAGACACTTGTTAGCATTGCCACACCTCTTAGGCTTGAGTTTATTCCTCAAGTAAAGGAGTTGTTGGATGAGGGTTTGGTTCGCAAGAGCTTAAATCCTTGTGCTTTGTTGGTGCCCAAAATAGGTATTATTAGGCACCAAATCCCTAAAATAGGTGGTATGATGAATGTTTTGAGTGGTGCAACCCTCTTTTGTAAAATCACTCGTGCACCCAACATCATGATTTGTGTACATAGGGACTCATTAGGTAGGTTTGTTCTTATTTTTAGTTTCAATACAAACTTAGGTACTCATATGGGACACCTTAGGTTTGTCATACTTTTTGGTAGGAATAATCAACATGAAAACACAGAAAAAGGTTTGTTTTATTGCATTACTTTTCTTAATTTTTTAAATAGTGATCAAGGGGTTCCCATGAACCCTAAGAGAATAAAGGTCATTCCTGAGTGGCCCACTCCACCAAGTATAAGAAAAATTTGGGGCTTCCATGACTTCACAAACTTTTAAAAAATGTTTGTCCCATATTTTTCTATACTTGTAGCACCACTCATTGAGTTGGTGAGGAACTATGTTCCTTCATGGGAAGATGCCCAAGAAATGGGTTTTCAGACCTTACCTTACTTCAACATACCAAACACCACTAATACATATGTTTTTGTTCTTTTTACAAGTGTTGAGGAAAAAATCCCAGAGTTTCAAGAACCTCAGGATTTGAGGTCAAATCCTTTTCAAGGGGGAAGGAATGATGCAATCCTACCCCGCAAGGGCATTGGATAGAAGACTCCAAGAAGATTGGGCCAGAGATGCAAGAGAAGGCCCTAGGGTTCTTATGAGCCTTAGGGTAGATTTTGGGCCCATGGGCTAAGTATGAGTGTTTGATGGCCGGCAAGTGCACCGGATCACGTAAGTAGTATAAAACGGTAAGTGAATACCGAGTATCGAATTCTCGGGAAACTTGTTTTACTTGGTAAAGCTATGGTTCAGTAAATAAGTTTCTTGGGATGAAAGTTTGGTGTGTGGTATGGACACATATGTAAACTAAACTATTCAGAAGCAAATCACGTGAGTAGTAGTGTGTGAAGACAGATAGACAACGTGTTGGTCTTCCTACTGGGTGACTGATGTTGATGTTATTAAGGATGTTCTCTACCTAACAATGTTCATGTGTTCTATGTTGTCTCCTGAACTACTAAACCCCGATGTCTCGTGCATGTTTAGTCTAATCCCAATCAAGCGTCATCCTCAGATGTCTCTTGTTGGACTAAACTTAACCAGAACCGCATTAAGACACAACATAACAAAAACTAGGTTACCGTACCCCGATGTCTCGTGAAAATACGATAACTAGCCTTGTCCTATCAGGTTCTAAGGATCAAACCATTTCCCAATGTTGAGTGACTCTAATTAAGCATGCAGTTGTGTGATCAAGGCAAAGACACACTAGAATTAAGTACTGATAGCACAGTGAACACATAAAACATCATTAGATAGATATGAAAGTATTTACATCAAGTACCCCACAGGAAGAACCAACTGAGAATTTAGCTCTCCATAGCAGGGAAGCTTCCTTTACAACAATGAGAAAAAAAGATGAAAGATAGAAGAAATACACGTAGTGGGGATTGAGACTTCCTAATATTTTGGATATTTTCTTGATCTTTTTCTCTTTTAATCTCTCCTTTTCATATCTGCAAGCCATAAATAAGAAAAATATCAATTCTTATCATTTAATACAAAAACAACTGCTAAATAAATATTTTCAAAGATATTTTCAATATATTTTTATTATAAAAATAACTCATATTTAGCAGTTATCACTCCTCCACCTCTAGAAATCTCACAATCTCTCAAAATCTCATCCAAAGCTCTACAAGATGGCTTCCTCATCAAGCTCAGCTCTCTCTCAGTCTCTCCACAGCCAAAAACTCTCAAAAAACTCAACAACCCTTCCAAAATAGAGATTTCGGCTTTAAATAGGAAATCCTGTCGATGGGCGCGCGCTTAGTGGAAGATGAGCTTGCTTAGCGCGCGTAAGTGACTTTTGGCTTAGTGCCAGTCTTCTCGCTTAGCCTAAGGGTTAAAGGCGGTGTGCTTAGCGAGTTCACACTCGCTCAGTGCCTCTGTACAGCTCATCCTTCTTCCAGATTCTTCTACACGCTTAGCCGAAGGATAATGCGCTTAGCGGATGGCTCACCCAGCGCGTGGCGTGGCTCAGCGAGTTCATAAATACTGCACTTCACCAATCTTGCCCATTTTGCCTGAAATTGAAAAGGAATGATCATTAAATACACAAAATTGGGATACTGAGTACCTATTACTTAAATTAACAAAAAGTAATTACAATACTACCAAAAACAACTATAAATGGGAGGAGTCATATACAATTTACAACAGTTTCTTACACAAAAGTTAGCCGTATTGCCCGACTAACAATGAGCCCGCTTATCTTTGTACATATTAGATTAAGGTTTCATTATTTTGGAGCCTTATATTTAGGGCTCCATAATATAGGTAAGGTACCCTAGAAATGCAAGATTTTTCAGTCCTTGTATTTTAGGGCACCTAGACTAGTTTTTGTATCAGGGGTAGTTTTGTAATTTCACATGCATTAAGTGAATATTTGATGTGTGTGGTTGGAAATAAATTTAATTAAATTGGGAGAAGCCCAATCCAATTAAATTTTAGAGGGGGAGGTGAGCATTTGCTTGCTACACCCCATTACCACATCATATAGTCACACTTTGTGCATGTCCTTCATGCTTTACATGCCTCATGACACCTAAGCTGTCAAAGAAATACCAATACAAGAAGGACCTATTAATAATAATAATCCTAAAAATGATGTTAATATCCCAGTTTGGATTGTGAATGATAAAGAAAAACTAAATCCTATTTTGGTGAATAGAAATCAGAATGCATATGAGGTCTTAGCCAATATGCAATGAAATCAAGTGCTTTAAGGACTAAAAGGTCCAAATAGAGGTTTAGGCCTTAAAGCAATTCAAAATCCTCAAATCAATCAAATGATTGAACAGGCTTTGCATAGGCATGGTTTCGAATTAGGAAATGCACAACCATCTTACTTTGTTTCTTCTTTCCCTGATTATATTTTGCAATCTGAGTTGCCAAGGGGTTAAAAGGTGCATAAGTTTTTGAAATTTGCTGGAGAGTTAGAAAAGTCTATTATGGAGTGGAGCATGTAGCTCGTTTTCAAATAGAATGTGGTGATTTGGACATTGATGAATTCTTGAAAATGAAATATTTTCCTAGTTCTTATATGAAAAATGCTTTTACTTGGTTCACCACATTACCACCAAATTTGATATACTCTTGGGCACAACTTGAAAGAGTGTTCCATGAACATTTCTTTAGAGGTGAGACTAAGGTTAGTCTCGTAGATTTAGTAACCATTAAACTTTTCAATAGTGAAACAATTGAGGAATACTTAAATTGATTTTGGGAAATGAAATCTCGATGCTATACTCAAATTCCTAAATACGAACTAGTTAAGATGGTTGTTACAGGTTTAGATTTTTCAATTCGAAAAAAATTGGTAAATCAATAGGTCAAAGATATGACATAATTAGCAGAAAGTGTAAGAAGAATTGAGCAAATAAAATATGAAAAGGAAAGGCATAAAAGATTTGACAAAAGTAGAAGGGAGAAAATTTCATATTTGGAATCATATAGAGATTGTGATAATTCTATAAATTATCAAGATTTAGATGTTAATCAAGAGGAAGATGAAATATGCATGGTAGAATTACTACCTTGACCTCTCTATACTTGTCAAATGTTAAAGATAGATGAAAAGTTGAAATTGCCTAACTCGAAATATAGTTTTGACATTACTAAGACAGATAAAATATTTGATGTGTTGTTGAAAGACAAACAAATTGCCCTTAGTGATGATCATAAAATAGCTATACTTGAACAAAGAAGAGGAAAAAGATATTGCAAATTTCACAATATTTTTGGATATTGGACTAACAGTTGTTTACGTTTCAAAGACATGGTCTAAAAGGCTATTGATGAAGGAAGATTGAAGTTCAAGGAAAAACCAATGAAGGTGGACATTGACCCATTTCACATTCAAGCTAACTATGAGGAACCCATGCTAATCATGATGATTGGGACCTCAATTAGGACATCAAAAGTGAGCACCCCTTAGTCTGATGAGGAGGTCAACCAGGCCTTAGAAGAATTCGAGAAAGAAGAAGAAGAACTTTTTCACAAGCAGGTGAATCATTGGTGGATTTTCCATCGAAGAAACAAAAAGCAAAGAAGGAGGTTATGTTGTGTTCTCATTGTAGTGTCGTGTTTGATAGATCGACAGCCAAAGCTTTTGAAGCATCAAAAATTCGAATGAGTTTTAAAAAAGTTCAAGAATCAGAGGTTAAGGGAAAGGAGCAGAGTATAAGCATGGTTGTGAGCCAAGTTCAGAGGACCTACAATGTGTCTTAGAGGAAGTCCTACGTCCCACAAGCTAATGTTCCAACAAACAAGTGGTATCGACCAGGGAACGAAGGATCCGGTTTTATGTTTTAAGGAATTCAAAGTGAATAATTTGATGCTTCGAAAGGGAGGAACCACTGAAGGTTTGAGGAAGGGATATTATGATTATCAAAATACTCCTAGGGTGAATCGAAATATGTTAAAAACCCAAAAGAGAAAGCATCAGAGGATGAGGAGAGATACGATACTAGCAATGCAACATAAAAATGTTCCAAGATCATTAGTATTTGATAGAATCAGTGAAGGTCCATCTCCTAGATTTGAAAAGAAATTTTCGATCAAGGATCATGAGGAGAAAGAAATGATAATGGACTCTTTCAAGTCTAGTTTTGAGGACTCTTAGGAAGAAATATGTGGAGATTTTGATCTTACCAATGAAGTACATAGAAGATTACCAAACTAGGAATATCTTGAGTGATTATGCTAGAGAGGATTATTTCGACGATCCTTCTATAAGCCTCAAGGTTGTTTGGGTCACACAAGTTTCTTGTTTTACACCACATCTAAATGCTGCATTTTTCGATCCACTTGCTTAGGATATGAGATTGCACATTAAACCACTCCATTTGATTGTTATGGTCAATGACCAAATTATTAATAAGATCTCAGTCGATGGAGGGGCTGCGTTTAATATCCGACCAAGATCTATGTATCGTAGGTTTCGAAGGATTGTTGAGGATTTGATTCCTGATAACATAGTGGTGTCAAACTTCTATGGAAAACCTTCAGATTCTGAAGGAGTCATTTGTTAGGATGTTGCAATGGTCAGTAAGAGGAGGCCTACAGTGTTTTTTTTTTGGTAATTTTGTCACAAACTAATTTCAATATGCTATTGTGAAGGGAATGGATCCATGGAGTTGGTGTTGTTCGTTTGAGAGTTCATCAAAAGTTGTTCTTTTGGAACAAAGATGGTAAACTCGAGATGGTTGATATGGATCAATCATCAAATGGAATTTACGTTGCCTTTGTAAGTGAAAGTGATCAAGCAATGGCGAGGATTGCTTCATTTGAAATCGACAATTCATTCTATGTGAATAACAAATCAAGTGACGAAAAAGAAATTTTTTTCTATTGGGATGTGAATGGAGGTTTTCTATTGATTAACAAGGCCATTGAGAAAATGGACAAAACTAAAGAAACATGACTTCGAAAGAAGTATATGTGAGCTTCATTGCTCGCTTATAGGCTTACATAGCCAAAAATAAAAAGAAAATGACTACTACGACCATCAAAAAAGGAAACACGACTATTGCGGCCATTGAAATAAAGAAAGCAGCTATTACAACCTTCAAAATTGAAACAATGGCTACTACGGCGATAGAAGAAAACATGATGGATGCCGATGCCATCAATAAAGAAAAGGGAATGATGGACATTGATGCCATCAGAAAAGAAAAGGAAATGATGGACACTGATGCCATCAAAAAGGAAATGGGAATGATGGATACTAATGCCATCAGAGTAAAGGAGAAATCAAAAGATGTTTCTCAGCAAAAAGGTGAGGATATGAACATAGATTGTATTTATGATAATTCACAATTAGGTTTTGAGAAACCAATGTCCTCATAATTGAAAATGATGAAATCTCATAATCCTTTGGAAGAGATTAATCTAGGGATTGAAGAAAATCGAAACCCCACTTATGTAAGTAAGCTATTAGATGTTGGGCTTCGACAAAAAATAATTTCTCTACTACATGAGTTCAAAGATTGTTTTGCATGAAAATATAAAGATATGCATGGAGTGGATAAAGAATTGGTGGAACATAGAATGCCAATCTGCGAAGGCAAGAAACTAGTGAAACAAGCACCAAGAAGATATGCTCCTAATGTCTTAAAGGCTATCAAAGCAAAGATCAAAAGGCTATTGAAGGCCAAGTTTATTCGAACCACAAGGTATGTCAACTGGATCTCGAATATTGTTCTTATGATTAAAAAGAATGGGAAAATGCATGTATGTATAGATTTTAGAGATTTAAATGCAGCAACCCCTAAAGATGAATGTCCCCTACCAATTGCTAATATGTTGATTGATTCAACATTATCTTTTCAATTAATTAAAGTGTTCTTCTCAAAAACTGGAAATCTCTCAAGAACAATGTAATCGATTAGATCTTTAATGTAATAGATTAAAGTGTTCTTGATCAAAGCGGGGCCAAAGTTTTTATCAAAGCTATCAAAGTTGAGAAAGGCCTTAATATACTTTGTGTAGCACTCATATGTACAAAACTCCCTGCTTGGGGTTATGTAAGTTAATCTAGCCCCTTCTATTTTAAGTTTAAAACAAGTAATGATATGGTTGGCCAAGATGGTGCTTAGCCATAATTGCACAATCCACATAGGTCCAACTATGGGTTTCATCTTACCCGGGCTATCCATAATTTCGATGGCTTCCTCCATCACCTTGTAAACTGAAGCTAGTAAAAACTTCTAAAGACAAATATCTTTTCCAAAATAAAAACCTTGGGCTAAATTATAAGTATACATGGGAATTTGGAGAGAGCGAGTGCAAATGAAATATGAAGATACCCATTACATCAAAAAAGCTATATGCTCTGCATTAGAAATCTCTTAAGTATCCCTCACATTCCTTTTGATGAAAGCCTCATAGGACTTAGCACTAAAATCTATGTCTATTTCCCCCCTTTCGATCTAGTCCTCGAATAAACCTAAAGCATAAGTTTTTCCTAAGGGTTTATGGCCAGTAATGGCAGCTACGTCTAATAGAGTTAAACTGATTGGACCATAAGGGAATTCTAATGCGTGTAAGTTGCAATTCTAGAATAGGAATGAGGCTATCAGCATAGGCATATTTAGACTCATAATGTTGTATTTGCTTAACTGGTTTAAGTCATAGATGCCTATGTTATTACAGTGCTGGAATTTTTTGGCTTATACCCTAGCAAACCAATTGAAGAAAGTTTTCCTATCCTTTGGAGGAGAGGCTCTAAAAATTCCACTTTTTCCTTCAAAAAATCGTTCCTAATGACCTCCTTATGAACCATAGCATACTTTTCTTCATAAATGGGGAATCAAGATTCAATGGCTTCATAATGAAACCCAGGACGGTACGGGCCTACAAAGCAAATTTCTTTAAAGTTTAGAAAGGCTAGAAGTAGTACTTGTGTCTCCTATACTTTCTTGCATTCCTTTTTCTTTAGAGTTTAGAAAGGTTGGAAGCAACACCCTACACCTTGCTAGCCAAGTCCTTTTTCTCTCTCTACAAATCCTTGTAGCGCTCAAAGAGTTCATCACCGTCCAACCTGGTGTGCAACAACTTGGGTAGAATACTGCCAACCTTGGAAGACAGTTGGTGGTTTGACTTCACAGCTTCAACAAAAGTGACGGTGGCACTAGCTACCTTAGGGCACTCCACTCTCCAAATCGTGCGAGCAGTAGCCCTCCATTTGGAAACCTCCGCTCCAAGGATGCCAATTTGCTTAGTGCCTCTTTGATGGAAGCTTGCTTGTGGGGCTTCTATGGAGGCTGGATCTTTGAGCTTCAATGAGGTCCTTTAATGGTGATTTTCCACCATGGAGATGCAGCGGAAGACAAAGGAGAAGAGGTGAGAGGAGGCGTCATCCACTAAGGAATAAGCCATGGAAGAAGGAGCTTCACCACCAAGATGAGCCTTGGATAAGAAGCTTGGAGAGGATGCTTCAATGGAGGAAAAGAAAGAGGGAGAGAAAGAGAGAGGGGGGAGCACGAAATTGAAGGAAGAAAAAGGGAGAGAAGTTGAACTTTGAGTTGTGTCTCACAAGACTCTCATTCATCAAAGTTACAACAAGTGTTACACATGCTTCTATTTATAGACTAGGTAGCTTCCTTGAGAAGCTTTCTTGAGAAAACTTCCTTGAGAAGCTTCTTTGAGAAAACTTCCTTGAGAAGCTAGAGCTTAGCTACACACACCCCTCTCATAACTAAGCTCACCTCCTTGTGAAGCTTCCTTAAGAAGATTCCTAAAGAAGCTAGAGCTTAGCTACACACACCTCTCTAATAGCTAACCTCACCTCCTTGAGATGAGAAGCTAGAGCTTAGCTACACACCCCCTATAATAGCTAAGCTCACCCCCATGAAAAAAATACATGAAAATACAAAAAATTCCCTAATACAAAGACTACTCAAAATGCCTCGAAATACAAGGCTAAAACCCTATACTACTAGAATGGCCAAAAATACAAGGCCCAAACGAAGGAAAAACCTATTCTAATATTTACAAAGATAAGCGGGCTCATACTTAGCCCATGGGCTCAAAATCTATCCTAAGGCTCATGAGAACCCTTGGGCCTTCCCTTGGATCTCTGACCCAATCTACTTTACATGGAGTCTTCTATCCAATGCCCTTGCGGGGTAGGATTGCATCACTCTTGGTGCCTTTGCCTATTTTCTTTAAGGATTGCCAGACTCCGTTGAAGAAAAGCCTTGGCAGAATTCATGGGATGTTGGATCCTAGCTGACTGGATGAGATTATTGTCAAAGGCCAACACAATGCCAATCGGGGTCTTCTGTTTAGGCTTGTATCCCATACCCCACAGGGAATCAGCATCGATAGAGGTGTAGATGTGGTTTAGGGAAACATGGGGCGAAAAAAGGAGGAAGTTGACGCTGATGCCAACACAACCGAGGGAGGAATCCGGGGAACTGAAGAAGGAGGAGGCGGCATCACAAGAGTGCTCATGGTCGCCACACCAGCACTCAACAAGGGTGCAACAAAAGTGGACAAAGGAACCACAACCAGACCAGCTGAAGCAGTTGGCGCATCAACTTCAACAGTCTGAGCAATCTTTTGAAAAGGCGCAACAGGAGGAGGTGGAGGAGCAGGAATAACAACAACAACAACAACTGGGGCAGGAGGGTCGACGACTGAAGGAGCCAGAGGTAGATCTTGCAAACTTGATGGGTGAACCGAACTAGGCGGAAACCTTACAGCTTTCCTCAGAGCATGAAGGCCCAAAGGGGCCCTCGACTTCTTACGGCCTGACACCCAACACCGTCATTTCGCTTCCTCTTAGCTAAAATAAAGGAAGAAGCACCGAGGACGGCCTCAACAATGCCAACAATAGGGCCAACCTGAGCAACAGATTGACCCCTTCTCCAACAGGATAAACGATAGCGGACAATGGCACAGTCTCACCAGTAAGTCCGACCTGCTTCACAAGTGGCCACCAAGGGAAGTCACCCATAATACCTCCAACAACAAACAAGCAAGTGTTAGTTCAAGCCAATACTTACCTCAGACACAAGAGAGGACAAGGTAAGGCATTTTACCATCTAAGGCAGCGAGGGGATCGCTTGTCGAGGGAAGATACAAAATGGCCTGGACATCCAGTAAGGCCAGCAGCTACTCCAACATAGCCTCGTCAACCCTCCCCACAAGGGTCAACAGATCTTCATTAAACGACTTGAATCTAATGTGTCAGACTGCCAGTAGAATGGGAAACAGGGCTCCCCGTCCCGGTTGAACATCAATGCCAAACAGACCTCCTTACTTTATGTATTCTGTTGTTTTCCATCTGCTCCTGTGAATGAAGGTTCGCGATTGTAACACCTTAAAATTTCGCTAACTATAAATCGATGTTTAAATATATTTATCGTGTTATTTGATTATATGATTAACTTTAATGAGTTGAGTTATGGTGTGAATTAGTCATGTGTGATTTGCTTGATGTGGATGTTGAGTTATGTGGAGTTTTATTGACCTAAGTTGAAATTATGAGATTTCAAATTTTACCTAAACCTATTCCGATCAAACCACAATCCTGGATTCGTTAACTATTGAATTGTCTTCAAATTTGGACTACCGGTTCCTAACACATGTCCCCACGGTTTGACCATTGGGATTTGCAAAATAACAATTTTTGACCTCTCGCTCAGTGTGAATTGTCACGCTTAATGCAAATCCCAACCCGAGACGAATTGTGTTAAGCGCGAAAAGTTATGCTTAGCGCCAAAAGTGGTTCTCGCTTAGCAAGACGAGCTCGCTAAGTGAGATTTGCAAATTATAAATACGATTTTTAGCATGAAAAACACGATTTCATGCCTCTTTCTCAAAACTCCTCCTAAACCACCCTAGAAACTCCTCCTTCACCACCCACGACCACCGCTGGCCACCATGAGCCATCGTTGCTTTCCACCAAACCACCACACTGAGAGGAACGTTTTAATTAGAATGGAATCCTCAGAATCAACCATAAGGATTCGGTGGAGAACAATCCCCCAATCCTTTCTTTCGTAGCTTCTCTAAGATAATCTTGACTTCTAAACCTTTCTCCAAGTTAGTTTGAGTTTCTCTTAGTGTCTCTTGTGTTTTGGGTACTGTAATAGGGTGTTTTTACACTCCCTTTGAAAAATCCTTGAAAATGAGACATTGTAAAAGTTATTTTTTTATATATAAAATTAATGTTAATTTCGTGACCTTTCCTAAACCCCAATCAAATTCGCATGATCATAATTTCAAAATGACATCTCCTTTTAGTAGAATCCGAAACACCCTTTAGCCCTTTATGTTTTGACACGGGTAATTGACCTCGAATGTTGTTATTAACCTTGTTTTTTTTAAATTTATACTATATTTTCTTCGATTTGGTATATAGAACCTTGTGCTTGGACTAAAAAATGTAAACGAGAGAAGTCTCTAAGCGACGCAAAAAGGAAGTGATGGAGAGCTCACGATAGGTGAGGGGAGTTTATTATAATTTTATGGCTTTGATACCATAATTGGGGTCAGGGAACCCAATTATGGGAATGTACGTTTTTCCCTGTGTATGTTGGTTTTCAAGAAAAATAATGTTTTTGACTAATGTGATGTGATACGTCTGTTATTAATAAATGACATTATTGTTTCTATTAGACTTGTGTTGTCTGAAGACCTGGGGAGTGTGAATCTCAGGCATGAACTATATATGTATGTATGTGCGGAATGTGATTTACCGATGATATTGTTATTGATGATTGGAATTGATATGATGTGACATTGATGTTTATGATAATGTTGATGGAGAATGATGTTGTTATTGAAGATGATAGTGATAATAATTGATACGAGACGATGTTGGCATTTAGGATAATATTAATATCAGGTGATGTTGTTATTGATGATTATGTTGATATGAGATGATGTTGTTGTTGTTGATAATGTCATTGAGATGAAATGATGTTGATGTTGAGAATGACATTGAGATGATGTTGATGTTGATAATGACATTGAGATGAGATGTTGTTGATGTTGAAAATGTCATTGTGATTATGTATGTTGTCTATGTACATCGAGGGTGCAGTGACCATGATGGACATCCCTAGTGAGGGAAATAGAGTGGTTAAAGAGTTTTAAGCATTTCTGGAGAAGGATGACTTATAATCTTTAATTATTCGCTGTTAGTGCATTTATGGTGCCCATGTTTCATACTTCATATTGCATGGAAATAGTATAAACTTTGTGAGTAAGTACTTGTAGTTACTCATGAGGGGGAATACTTGTACTTAGGGGCATGTCACTCGGTTTAGAACTCTCTTGAGACTCATACTGATAACCATGAGGGGGGGGCGGAATTGCCTATGCACAACAGGGTGACCTCGACACTTGCTGCCTAGTTTTCCTAAGTGAGAGTGTCGCGAGGACACACTTAGGCTATTTCCTGACGAATGGTACCATATTGTATTTGAGAGTTGAGGTCAGATGCATGCATCATACTGAGCATGATTGATTGGAATTGTGGAAGGCTGATGACTACTTGTTGAGTGTATGTTGGACTAATAGATGTTTGTGTATGATTATGGTATTTGTTAATGCTTTCTTACTAATCATGGTCATTTGATTTTTGTGTTAATTTCTTTTATAATCAACTCACCCTTGCAAATTTTGTACCGTATGGTTGGTACCTACGATGATCACGAACCTTCATTCGTGGGAGCAGACAAACGACAATAGAGTACTGTCATACCCTAATTTCATCTGGGGACCATTGTTTGGTGGCATGCAACCTTCGTTTGACCGCCTCGAGGTACTTAACACCCATCGTTAGGTAATCCGTGAAGTTCCGCAATGTTCTGGAAGTCGAAAGGAAGCATTGTTGCACAATCCGTAAATTTCCGCAACATTCTGAAAGTCAAAAAGGGCATTGTTGCGTAATCTATAAAGTCCCGCAACATTCCGGAAGGAAAAACAAGTGTTGTTGCATAATCCGTAAAGTTCCGCAACGTTTCGGAAAGAAATCAGTAAAAAAACACAAAAGGAAGGTGTATTTAGTAAAATGGGCGGTGCAAATAGCAATTATCAAATCTGGGTCCTTCTAGAGGATTCTGGGCATTTCCTTGCTTAAGGTGGAAGCAACCTAGCTCGCATGGGCAAGCTGGACGGCAACCACCTCCACCGTTTTGTAAAAAAATGGCTTTCGGGGCTTTCGGCACTTTCATAAAATTCTCATAACCCTAAATAAGCATATTTCACTTAATATGGGTGAGAAGGAAGAGAAAAAAAGAAGAAAGTCAAGTCCTATATGCTTCCATAAGGCTATCGTAACTTTTCCGTAAATTATGAAAGAAGGGTGGTGAACTTATCAAAATGGGGGTGCAAATAGAAATTTTCAAATTTTTGGATTTGGGCCTTCCAAAACAGTTTCGAAGCTAGGTTGCTTAAGGAGGAAGCAACCCAGCTCGCCTGAGCGAGCTGGGCGGCAACCTCCTCCTCCCTTTTCCTATAAATAGGCGAAGGGAGGTTGTTCCAAAGATCCCTAACCCCCTTGGCTATGCATTTCAGTTGTTTTGGGTGAACAAAATTGTTTCCGTGAAGAAAATCCAAGCCGAGGTGCTACCATAATGCTTCCGAGATGTTTTCATAAGCAAATCCGTGAAGGTTTTTCGTCGTTCTTCATCCGTTCTTCGTTCGTTATTTGTTCGTTCTTCGTTCTTCAACGGGTAAGTTTTCGAATCCGCGACTTTCAATTCATTTCTTGTTTTTTTAGCTTTCATCTTCATTTCGTTCATTTTCGGTTTTCTTTTCTTCCATTTTAAACGAGCTTTAACCGATCGTTTAAGTCGTTTTCTCACCTAATAAATGATAAAATGAATTTCAACCGATCATTTGCTTTGTAATCTCATTTAATCACTGTTAAAACAAAATCTAACCGATCGTTTATGCTGTAACCATGGTTAAACCAAAAAAGGCAAAATAATAATAAAATAATCAAAATATCTTGAAAAAATAATAATAAAATAATCAAAATATATTTGAATAAAATAATCAAAAAAATCAATTGGACGTTTTTCTTTGAAAGTTTCCTTGGATCAATTGACTAATAACCAAAGTGAAACTAAGGCTAAAATCAACTCACAAATCAAGCTTTGTCTGCAAAAATTACTAAAAACCATTTTAAGGTCCAACGCCTTAAATGGTCTTCTTTGCTTTTATCAGTTAACATGGACCGTTCAAAAGCATGAAATCAACATGTAACTTTACTGCTTTTGCAAGAACTACGTAGGTCTGATTTCCTCATCGCAATCGAGGATACGTAGGAGCAAAAGTCCCACTTTTGTCGACCACCCCAAGAGATTGTTAATGGTCCAATGCCTTAGCGTTCCTCTCCTTTCAAAAACAAGAGATCGTTAATGGTCCAACGCCTTAACGTTTCTCTCCTTTCAAAATCAAAAGATCGTTTAATGGTCCAACACCTTAAATGACCTTTTGTTCAGTCAAAATATTTCTTGCAAAAAAAGATAAAAACAACTTAACCAACGTTCAGTTCTCGAAGAACTACGTAGGTCTGATTTCCTTACCACAATAGAGGAATACGTAGGAGCAAGGGAAACACCCTTGTCGACCACAAAAAGATAAAAAATATAAAAAGGCATAAAAAGACATAAAAACGTAAAAGGGAAAATAAAACAAATTGAAGTCATATTTGCACACTTGATTAAAGGTTGTCGTCCCTTGTGACGGACGCGTGGGGTGCTAATACCTTCCCCGTGCGTAAATACAACTCCCGAACCTTTCACACTTAAAGTTCGTAGACCACACCTTTTTCAGTTTTTCCGACGTTTTCCTCGAATAAACATTGGTGACAACTCCGCGCATTTTCCTTTCTTGGAAGACGCACCCGCGAGCCCCACGTCGCCCTCCCGCCGAAGGGTAGGTTGCGATAGTTGGCGACTCCACTTGGGACTGTTTTTAGAGAGTTAGGCCTTCTAATCTCGTGCAATATCATGACTTCCTCTTTTGTCGGTTTCCTTTTATTTCTCTTACATTCTTGTATATAACTCTTTGATGTTTTTAGTGTGTTTTTGAAATGTATGCATGAGATAGATATTTATTCATTTGATGCACACAAACACCAACACTATTTGTACACACGGTGAGTTGAAAAGGGGCCCTACACCCGGGTCCATGGGAACATAAGGAGTGGAGGTGAATCTGTGGGCATGTTGGGTCTCCGACTTGCTTGATAACAATGAATCCTCATCTAGAGTTTTTCTCTTTGATAACATATTGTTGCTGGTAGTCCCTACTGCCGCAATATGTTTTTTGAAGGGGATGATACCTCTAGAAACCATCAAGAGAGATATGACCACCTAGGGAATTATCACTAAAATCCTTTTAGTTCCTCCCGTTTAGGTCCCTAAAATAGGGGCACGAAGCGAACACGCTGCGTGCCTTTTAAACATTGTCATGCATATAACCTAAATGTCATGTATGCCTTTGCTGTATGATTATTTTGTGGATATTGCCATGCTGTGTACATCCCCCGGTTATGCTTTTTCGCATCTGCATCATGTCGTCACGCACGTGTTATATGTTGGTCTCGTCTATTGTCACGGGAAGCTAGAAGGTCCATATCACCTTTTTAACTACACACATGAGGCACTGCGCCCCCAAATGCACAAGTAAGAAGATATGATTTTTCGGTCTCTCATGTCCGTAAATGCATTCATATCATGCATCACATAAGCATCTCTTCATGGCATCATAATGAACATATTGTTCCTGCATTTGTCCGTTATCATATTCCCACATGAGTCATTGCGTCATCATGCATATGCGTTCAACATACTTTTTGTTCTACAAACTGCATACCTTTTGTTTTCATGTTTGCTCATGCATGATCCTTATGTTTTCCTCTATAAAACAAACAAAAAAAGGAAGCGTGAAAATTCACACTACATTTTTAGTTGCATGTGTTAGGTACCATGAGCCAACCATGTTGGGATCATAAACCCATTTCTCAAAAAAAAAAAACAAAATGATTGAGCATGGTACCTAATGCGTGGTTAAATAGGAAATGATGTTTCTTCGGGCATCTCAATCTCATAATTACATTTTCCATGCATAGCATACGCATTCCCAAGTCTTTCATCCCTATGAAATGTTGTTGAAGTATTGGCGATTAGAATTGCCATTCCTTGGATTATAGGGTTGAACCAAGCTCATGCTTTTACGAAAAAGGTTCATCAAGTCAAGTTGAAGTATGGAAGTAACCACCTTGTAAAAAATTGGGGCAAAAGATTGATCGAGTTACATCGCTGCTTCGTCTACTGCCAAACACATTTAGGACTGTTGATGTCCTTGTTGCTTCCAATTTCACCTTGACAAAGATGTCATGGACCATGTTGAAAATCTAAATTGATTCAACCCCATGTCCTGTGTAAAAATTCGCAATACTTCAACTGTGCATCATTCGCATACATCCATGCTTTTCATTCGTTGCATTGCTCATTGCATTCTTTCCTTGAAAAAAAAATGAACTTAATCATTGTTATAAAAAAGGAAAGAACACGTTTTACGACGCCCTTATCGAACCCGTGCTAGAGCTAGAGTAATGGGTGAAGTAAAGGAGGGGCAAGAGCAGATGAAGGCCGACATGGAGGCATGAAAGAGCAAATGGCCACAATTATGGAGGTCATGATGAGCATGAAGAAGATAATGGAAGCCAATGCGGTTGCAATTGCTGCTACCAGCGCTGTTGTTAAGGTGAACCCGATGCCCCCATCTGGCCTCAACCAAATGAATCATCCAACCTCAGCTATGGTAGGCAAAGATTTGGGAAGTACGAGCAGCCCCTATTATGTGAAAATTCAAAACAATTCCCAACTATACACACCCAATGTGGCATACACTCCCAGTAAGGATGTTAATAACTCTGCTCCCATACTCATTGAAAGCCGACAACCTCAAACTGATCATGCACATGTCTCTCGACCCATGGGGGAGACACGTGAAATGCCCCACCACAATCTAGCAAACTTTGAGCCTTGCCTCAGATATGCCACTAAAGGCCAAGCAGTTGGTGGTATACCCCTGCAAAACACTTTGGAGGGCCCTCAGTATCACCCACAACCACACTCCTCACATTCCACAGCGGTTAAAAACCCTCATGCTATGGCAGAAATGGGAAAGTTGGATCATCTAGAGGAAAGGCTCAGGGCCATTGGAGGAGGCGAAGATTATGCCTTTGTTAACCTTGAAGAGTTGTTCCTAGTACCCAATATCATCACCCCTCCCAAGTTCAAAGGTGCTGGACTTTGACAAGTACAAGGGGACTACTTGCCCCAAGAACCATCTAAAGATGTATTGTCGGAAGATGGGGGCATACGCAAAAGATGAGGAACTGCTGATACATTTCTTCCAAGAAAGTCTTACTAGGGTAGTTGTTACCTGGTACACTAACTTGGAACCTTCCCAAGTCCATTCTTGGAAGGACCTAATGGTTGTCTTCGTTAGGCAGTATCAGTACAATTCTGATATGGCTCCGGATAGGATGCAACTACAGAACATGTGCAAAAATGGACATGAATCTTTCAAAGAATACACCCAAAAGTGGAGGGATCTGGCAGCCCGAGTGGCACCCCAAATGATGGAAAGGGAGATGATAATCGTGATGGTAGACACATTACCAGTATTCTACTATAAAAAGATGGTGGGTTACACACCTTCAACTTTTACGGATTTGGTCTTCGCCAGCAAAGGATCAATGTGGGTCCGAAAAGAGGCAAATTGAATCATCCTG
This sequence comes from Glycine soja, assembly GCF_004193775.1. NCBI lineage: Eukaryota > Viridiplantae > Streptophyta > Magnoliopsida > Fabales > Fabaceae > Glycine > Glycine soja. Next base: position 33,703,028 of record NC_041019.1, read on the forward strand.
CTTGGAATAATGAGAAAACTGGGGCAAATGAAGAGGGTGAGAATGAGGGAGAAACCCATGTTGTGACTGTCATTCCTATACAGCCAAGTTTCCCACCAACCCAACAATGTCATTACTCAGTCAATAACAACCCTTCTCCTTACCCACCACCAAGTTATCCACAAAGGTCATCCCTAAATCAACAACAAAACCCACCTACCACACAACCAATGCTAAACACCACCTCTAGCACAAACCCAAAACACCAACCAAGAAATGAGTTTTGCAGCGAAAAAAGCCTATAGAATTCACCCCAAATTCCGGTGTCATATGCTAACTTGCTCCCATATCTACTTGATGATGCAATGGTAGCCATAACCCTAGCCAAGGTTCCTCAACCTCCATTTTCTGAGGATACGACTCGAACGCAACATGTGCTTATCATGGAGGAGCCCCAGGGCATTCCATTGAGCATTGTAGGGCCCTGAAGCGTAAGGTGCAAAGTCTAATTGATGCGGGCTGGCTGAAATTTGAGGAGAATCGCTTGTGAATCCTAACATTGACAAGCGACACCACACATGGGGCAATTTTGAAAGCTGTTGTTAGATGTCTCTAATGACTCATCAGGATTTTCAAGTTTATGCCATTATTGTAAACCACAGTTACAATGCTAAATAAAATGGATAAATTTGAAATCTTTGTCCCTCATCCTCTCGTAATTACATCTTTGCTTCCACTAGAATGTGGGTGCAAGCCATTGGTTTGTTTGCTCAAGCGACCTGCGCTCTTGAGTTTGGACTTCCAAGACCGTTCAATCAGAAATTACTCGTGCTACATATTTGGTGAGGGTGCCGTAAAACGACGAGTAAAGTGAAAAAAAGGTTCAAAAAGATAAAGGCAAAAAGCTTTTGATTGACTGTGTTCTCAAATAAAGTACAGACATTCATGTGATCTCATTTTATCATTCCTGAAAGTTTATCTTTTTCAGAGAGAAGTGAGTTATCAAGACTAGGAGTCATTTGACTTAACCTGTCAACTGAAAAAATCCTTCAACTATTTCTCGTCCTTGGAAAATTATTTTCTCAAGAATCAACCGCTTCTTTCATTCGTCCTTGCTACAAGGTTGTGAAAACAAAACAACGATGGTTACCTCAGAGCCCTACACTAGGGCAATGAAAGGCACCATGCATAAACCTCAAGTGAACCTAGGGGAAGATTAAAAGTTCTCACCCAATAGGTTCCCAGCTACAAGGTCATGACGAAAGATGACAATTGGTACCTCAAAGCCTTACACTAGGGCAATGAGGGGCACCATGCATAAACCTCAAGCGAACCTAGGGGCAGATTAAAAGTTCTCACCCAATAGGTTCCCTGCTACGAGGTCATGATGTAAGACAACAATTTGTACCTCAAAGCCTTACACTGGGGCAATGAGGGGCATCGTGCATGAGCCTCAAGTGCAAAAAATTAGGGCACCACTTCAGCTCTCGCCAGTTACCAAAGAGTTTGTGTCCTCTTTAAATGGAGTGGATGCTTGATTCGTGACCACCGTCACTTTGAATTTCTGTTTTCTCGTACTGAATCTTCTTTACTCTTCTACTTGTGATTTGTGATTCTCTTTCTTCTTCATTCATCTTCTTCAATCTTCAAGGTACATTTCCTTTTGATCGTGTCTTTATTCCTTTCGGACTCTTCCATTGGCTTGGGTGGTAGCGACTCTGGGGTTCGATTCAACAACCCCTGGTGGACCAAGAGGTCGTTTCCATTGGTGGTTCTTCCTCGGAGGACACTTGCCACAGTGCCTCTGACAATGAATCCTCTTTATTAGAGAGGTTGAGGGTTTTGTGCCATATTGGTGGAGGCACTACTCGCCCCCACAGGAGGGCACAACTTTCCGCTGCTTCCCTGGTCAGGGAGCCTGTCCCGGTCACTGCAATTCTGCCCCGTTTTGTTTCTGAGAGAGCAAGGAGGAGTAGTGGTGGGGATGCTAGGGTGTCATCGTCCCCCCTGCCGTTGCTGGCTTTGAATGGCTGAGGGATGACGTTCTGAAGAACAAGTCCTCCATCACTTTTGTGGCGAGTGTTGTTGCTCTACGATGCCAAGTAAAATTGGCAAACCCTAAGGACTCCTACAAGATATCCGTCTAGGCTTGCGAGAGTGATGACTTTCCTTTCTTGAAGTCTTAGGTCTCGTTCTCCCCTTAACCGCATTCTAGTGTGCTCTGCTTGAGCACTTGAATGTGGCCCCTTGTCAACTCCACCCTAATAGTTGAGCCATGGTGAGGGACTTTGAGGTCTTGTGCCCTTTCTTCAACATTTGTGCATCGGTGTTCCTTTATTTCTTCTAGATGAAATTGACAGGCAAGATCAGTTGGGTCTCCTTGAACAACGTGTCCAAGAAGTTGTTTGAGTTTGAGTTCAATTTTTCGTCGTTTTAAGGACTGTTTCTTCAAGGTTTTGGCAATTGACGTCGTTGTAACACCTTAAAATTTAGCTAACTGTAAATAGATTTTTAAATGTATTTAAAGTGTCATTTGATTATATGATTGACTTGGATGAGTTAAGGTATGTGTGAATTAGCCATGTGTGATTTGTTTGATGTGAATGTTAAGTTTTATTGACTTAGGTTGAAATTATGAGATTTCAAGTTTCACCTAAACGGGTTCCTGTAAATCCCTAATCTCAAATTTGAAAACCGTTAGATCAGCTTTGGCTTTGGACTATAGGTTCATAACCCAAGTCTTCACGTTTTGACCATTGGGATTTAAAAACAACAATTTTTTACATCTCTCTTAGCACGAGAAGCACGCTAAGCGCAATTCCAACCCAAGAAGGAATTGCTCTCGGGATGAAAGGTTGCACTCAACGCGAATTATTGCACTCAACGCAAAATGAATTGTGCTCAACATCAATTGTCACACTCAACGCAAATCCCAACCCGAGAGGAAATTGTGCTTAGTGCGAAAAGTCGTGTTTAGAGCCAAAAGTGGATTATCGCTTAGCGAGACAAGCTTGCTAAGCGAGATCTGCAGATTTTAAATACATTCTTCAGGGTCAAAAACACAATTTTCTCATCCCCCTCTCTCAAAACTCCACCAAACCACCCTAGAAACTCCTCCTCCACCACCCAGGACCATCGGTAGCCACCACAAGCCACTGTTGCTTGCCGCCAAACCACCATACGGAGAGGAAATTAAAATGCACAGCGGAAATTAAAAGAGTAGGGAAGAAGGAGACAAACACACAAGAGTTTTTATACTGGTTCGGTAACAACCCGTGCCTACATCCAGTCCCCAAGCAACCTGTGGTCCTTGAGATTTCTTTCAACCTTGTAAAAATCCTTTTACAAGCAAAGATCCACAAGGGATGTACCCTCCCTTGTTCTCTTTGAACCTAGTGGATGTTCCCTCCACTAGAACTGATCCACAAGAGATGTACCCTCTCTTGTTCTCAGTCAATAACCCAAGTAGATGTACCCTCTACTTGTACCACAAAGGATGTACCCTCCAATGTGTTAAGACAAAGATCTCAGGCGGTTAAACCTTTGATACTTTGTGAATGGGGATACCAAAGAATTCTCAGGCGGATAGTCCTTTGAAAACTTTTGTATAAGGGAAAGGGAAGAATCAAAAGAATTCTCAGACTGTGTCATTTTGAATTCTTTGACAAGGGAGAAGGGAGACACAAAAAAATTCAGGCGGTTAGTCCTTTGTTCTTTTGGAAAAGGGAGAAGAGAGACACAAAAAGAATTCAGGCGGTTAGTCCTTGGCGAATTCTTTTTGGCAAAGGGAGAAGAGATGAAAAGAATGAATAGCACAAGTTTTCAAGGTTTAGAAAACTAGAAAACTTTGGAAAGCTTTTGGCACAAAGAAGAAGAATAAGTTCAAAGAGATTCAAGGCTTGTAAAGGATTGTATAAGATTGATTGGATTGATGTAAAATGCAAAACAAAGCCTTGCTTTTATAGACTCTTCATGTCTGGTCAAGAGGACCATTTAGAAGAGTTATGACTTTTAGAAAAACTTAAAACCAATTTGAAAAAGTCAAAAACCATTTGAAGAGTTACATCTTTTAATTTGTTCAGAAACAATCACTGGTAATCGATTACCAAATCAGTGTAATCGATTACACAAGGCTTTTATGTGAAAGGATGCGACTCTTCACATTTGAATTTGAATTTCAACGTTCAAAGGCACTGGTAATCGATTACCAAAACATTGTAATCGATTACAGCTTTTTTGAAATCAATTGGAACGTTGTAAATTCATTTGAAAACTTTTTCAAATTCATTTTGCTACTGGTAATCAATTACAACAATCTGGTAATCGATTACCAGAGAGTAAAAACTCTTTGGTAAACATGTTTTGAGAAAAATCCATGTGCTACTCAGTTTTTGAAAAAACCTTTTCATACTTATCTTGATTAAGTCTTCTCTTGATTCTTGAATCTTGAGTCTTGAGTCTTGATCTTGATTCTTGGAAGCTTGATCCTTGAATCTTGAAGTGTTCTTGATTCTATATTAAACATCTTGAACTCAATCTTTCTTGATTCTATCTTGAACATCTTGAACTCATTCTTTGATTGACTTTTGAGCTTTTTGTCATCACCTTTGTTATCATCAAAACATCTTTGAATCATTCTTGATTCATCATGAAGCTTTGCTTCTACACCCACCCCTTAGCCCATTTTGTTTTGACAAGGGTAATTGACCCTGAATGTTAGTATTGGCCTTGTTTCTGAAATCTATACTAAATTCTTTTCGATTTGGTATATAAAACATTGCGTTTGGACTAACGAACGTGAACAAGATAGGTTTCTGAGAGATGTAGAGAGGAGCTGACGAAGAGCTCACGATAGGTGATGAGAGTTTATTATAATTTTATGGCTTTGATACCATAACTGGAGTCAGGGAACCCGATTATAGGAATGTATGTTTGTCCCTATGTATGCTGGTTTTCAAGAAAAATAATGTTTTCGACTAATGAGATGCGATATATCTGATATTGATAAATGACATTATTGTTTTTATTAGACTTGTGTTGTCTGAAGACCTGGGGAGTGTGAATCTAAGGCATCAACTATATATGTATGTATGTGTGGAATGTGATTTATTGATGATATTGTTATTGATGATTTTAATTGATATGAGGTGACGTTGATGTTTATGATAATGTTGATAAAGAATGATGTTGTTATTGAAGATGATAGTGATAATAATTGATACGAGACGATGTTGGTATTTATGATAATATTGATATGAGGTGATGTTGTTATTGATGATTATGTTGATATGAGATGATGTTGTTGTTGTTGATAATGTCATTGAGATGAGATAATGTTGATGTTGATAATGTCATTGAGATGAGATGAAATGATGTTGATGTTGAGAATGGCATTGAGATGAGATGATGTTGTTGTTGTTGATAATGACATTGTGATGAGATGTTGTTGATGTTAAAAATGTCATTATGATGATGTATGCACACGGGGGGTGCAGTGACCATGATGTATATCCCTAGTGGGGGAAATAGAATGGTTAAGGAGTTTTAAGCATCTCTGGAGGGGGATGACTTAGAATCTTTGATTATACACGGTAAGTGCATTGATGTTACCCATGTTTCATACTTCATATTGCATGAAAATAGTATAAAATTTGTCAGTAAGTACTTGTAGTTTTTCATGAGGGGGAATACTTGTACTTTGCGGCATATCACTCAGTTTGGAACTCCCTTGAGACTTAGGCTGATCACCATGGGGGAAGAGTTTCCTATGCACGACAGGGTGACCTCAACACTTTTTGTCTAGTTTTCCTTAGTGAGAGTGTCGCGAGGACACACTTAGGTTATTTCTTGACGAATGGTACCACATTGCATTTGAGAGTTGAGGTTAGGTGCATGCATCATACTGAGCATGATTGATTGGAATTGTGGAAGGCTGATGACTACTTGTTGAGTGTATGTTGGACTAATATATGTTTGTGTATGATTATGGTATTTGTTAATGTTTTATTACTAATCATGGTCTTTTGATTTTTGTGTTGATTTATTTTCTAATAAACTCACAATTTTGTATTGTGGGGTTGATACATATGATGATCACTGTAACGACTCACCTCGTCGCTATGATATCACTATCGCAACCTACCCTTCTGCGGGAGGGCGAGGCGAGAAGAAAATGGGCATCTTCCAAAAAGGAAAACGCGCGAGAGTCGCCACCAACGTTTATTCGAGGAAAACGTTAGAAAAACAAAAAATAAAAGGTCTGGGAATTTCAAAAATAAGGGTTCGGGAGTTGTTTACGCGTAGGGTAGGTATTAGCACACCACGCGTCCTTCACAAGGGATGGTAGCCTTTAATCGAGCGTGCGCAACGTGACTTCAAAATTATTTATTTTCCCTTTTCTATATTTTTTCATTTTTGGGTCGACAAAGGGGTTGCCCTAGCTCCTACGTATCCTCAGGTGCAATGAGGAATTTAGACCTACGTAGTTCTGTAAAGCAAGAAAGTAGTGTGTTGAGTAGGTTTTAGGCTTTTGAAAGATTCATTTTTAACTGACAAGAAAAAAAGGTCGTTAAAGCATTGGACCTTGAACGATCTCAAGTGACTTTAATGAAGAGAAACTCGGTTATATGTTGATTTTATCTTGGTTTTGTTCATTAACTTTCAATCTCTTTAAAAAGATGATTTATGGCACTAATGATTGGTTGAAACTTACTTTACAAGAAGAAAAGAGATTACTAATGATAGAATAAGGAGATGAAGATGCAAAAAACAACAAAGAGGATCCCTAAGGGTGCATAGATCGTATCCAAAGCCTTAAAACAAGAACTAACCAGATGACGAACGAACAACACTGAACGAAGAACGATGTAGAAGTCGATTATGGACGCGATTCGGTAGCGCCTCGGCCTCATTTTTTCTCTTCTTTCTTCTTCTTCTCTCTGATTTCTCTCCAAATTCTCTTAATACCGAATGTCCAACCCTTTACTCAGCCTCCCTCATGCCTATTTATAGCGAAAAAGGGCATTTGGTGGACTTGCAGCTTTCCCAGGCGAGTTGATGCTTCACTCTGAAGTAACCTTGCTCGCCCAGGCGAGCTGGTTACTTCAGCCCTAAGCTATTTGGGGGCCTAGGCGAGCCAGAGGCTAGCTTGGGCGAGCTGGAGTCCAGAAAAAACCCTAAAAATTGCCCCTATCTTTCGCACCCTTGACCAAAACATCGAATGATCTTTCGTCTTGTGCGGTAACTAGTGTCGAGCAGCTCATTTCGGCTAGTGAGAATCAAAATATTCATGAATGATAGTCCCCGAACGAAATTAGGGTCTGACAATCACCACTTTAAACCGCATAAATTTCAATTTTTAAATGAAAACTCCGTTATTTTGCTTATGAAAAATGAGTAAATTTTTCGTGATATACATTCACCAACAATGCACAATTACTTAAATGAATATGTGTGTATATATATATGTGTGTGTGTGTGTGTGTGTGTGTGTGTGTGTGTGTATTAACTTGGTACACATCATTCACATAACGAAAAATAAATTAGTTCATACATATAATTAAATCTATGATTTACATCCTCAATTAAAAGAGAATTATAGAACCAACTACAGAGGAGTTGATTAACAAAACACAATTCTCTCCCAAAATAATCCCAACATCATCACGTCGACTTGGCGGCTCCACAAAAGAATCTCAATTTAGTACTTGTCGCAACCTACCCTTCGGTGGGAGGGCGACGCACGGGGAAGGTGTGGTCTACGAACTTTAAGTGTGAAAGGTTCGGGAGTTGTATTTACGCACGGGGAAAGTATTAGCACCCCACGCGTCCGTCACAAGGGATGACAACCTTTAATCAAGTGTGCAAATATGACTTCAATTTGTTTTATTTTCCTTTTTACGTTTTTATGTCTTTTTATGCCTTTTTGTATTTTTTATCTTTTTGTGGTTGATAAGGGTGTTTCCCTTGCTCCTACGTATTCCTCAATTGTGGTAAGGAAATCAGACCAACGTAGTTCTTCGAGAACTGAACGTTGGTTAAGTTGTTTTTATCTTTTTTTGCAAGATATATTTTGACTGAACAAAAGGTCATTTAAGGTGTTGGACCATTAAACGATCTTTTGATTTTGAAAGGAGAGAAACTTTAAGGCGTTGGACCGTTAACAATCTCTTGTTTTTTGAAAGGAGAGAAATGTTAAGGCATTGGACCATTAACGATCTCTTGGGGTGAAAGGAGAGAAACCTTAAGGCGTTGGACCATTAATGATCTCTTTTTTTTAAAGGAGAGGAACGTTAAGGCGTTGGACCATTAACGGTCTCTTGGGGTGGTCGACAAAAGTGGAACTTTTGCTCCTACGTATCCTCGATTGCGATAAGGAAATCAGACCTACGTAGTTCTTGCAAAAGCGGTAAAGTTACATGTTGATTTCATGCTTTTGAACGGTCCATGTTAATCGATAAAAGCAAAGAGGACCGTTTAAGGCGTTGGACCTTAAAACGGTTTTTAGTAATTTTTGCGGACAAAGCTTGATTTGTGAGTTGATTTTAGCCTTAGTTTCACTTTGGTTATTAGTCAATTGACCTAAGGAAACTTTCAAAGAAAAACGTCTGATTGATTTTTTGATTATTTTATTCAAAAATATTTTGATTATTTTATTATTATTTTTTCAAGATATTTTGATTATTTTATTATTATTTTGCCTTTTTTGGTTTAACCGTGGTTACAACGTGAACGATCGGTTAGATTTTATTTTAACAGTGATTAAACGAGATTACAACGCAAATGATCGGTTGAAATTCATTTTATGATTTATTAGGTGAGAAAACGGCTTAAACGATCGGTTAAAGATCGTTAAAAATGGAAGAAAAGAAAACCGAAAATGAACGAAATGAAGATGAAAGCTAAAAAAACAAGAAATGAATTGAAAGTTGCGGATTCGAAAACTTACCCGTTGAAGAACGAAGAACGGATGAAGAACGATGAAGAACGACGGAAAACCTTCACGGATTTGCTTACGAAAATGTCTCGAAAGCGTTACGGAAGCACCTCAACTTGGATTTTCTTCACAAAAACAATTTTTTTCACCCAAAAAAGCTAAAATGCATAGCCAAGGGGGTTAGGAATCTTTGGAATAACCTCCCTTCACCTATTTATAGGAATAGGGGGGAGGAGGTTGCCGCCCAGCTCACCTGGGCGAGCTGGGTTGCTTCCTCCATAAGCAACCCTGCTACGAAACTGTTCTAGAAGGTCCAAATCCAAAAATTTGAAAATTGCTATTGGCACCCACATTTTGATAAGTTCACCCCCTTCTTTCTTAATTTACAGAAAAGTTACGGAAGCCTTATGGAAGCATATAGGACTTGACTTTCTTCTTTTTTTCTCTTCCTTCTCACCAATATTAAGTGAAATATGCTTATTTAGGGTTATGGGAATTTTATGGAAGTCCCGAAAGCCCCTGAAGCCTTTTTTTAACAAAACGATGGAGGTGGTTGCCGCCCAGCTCGCCTACGCAAGCTAGGTTGCTTCCACCTTAAGCAAGGAAATGCCCAGAATCCTCTAGAAGGGCCCAGATTTAATAATTTCTATTTGCACCCCCATTTTACTAAATACACCCCTTTTGTGTTTTTTTACTGATTTCTTTCCGAAACGTTGCGGAACTTTATGGATTACACAACAACGCTTGTTTTTCCTTCCGAAATGTTGCGGGACTACGGATTATGCAACAATGCCCTTTTTGACTTTTGGAATGTTGCGGAACTTTACAGATTATGCAACAATGCTTCCTTTCGACTTCCGAAATGTTGCGGAACTTCACGAATTACCTAATGATGGGTGTTCAGTACCTTGAGGTGGTCAAACGAAGGTTGCATGCCACCAAAAAATGGTCCTCGGACGAAATTAGGGTATGACAGTTGCCCCTCTTTACTTATCTTTTATTGGAGATAAAAGCGAAGTAAAGATAAGACACTAATTTTGTTCGAGCAGAACATCATTCGGCCGGTCAATATCCCCACTAGCGGAACCTATCATTCAGAAAGAAAAGAAAAGGCATCAGACGCATCAACAAACTTCAGTGTGTTGAAAGCGACAAAGTTGGACTACCACGACACTTCCCTACGCCATTGCACTTGATCGTCCCTGCCCAGCAGAGAAGAATCTCGCACGTCGTCGGGCTTGAATGTTTTCGGACGACGAGAGTAAAATCTACAAAAATTTTAAAAATAATTAGAACCGAACGACCAACATCATCCTGATACTGTCGAATTCGTTCCCATCGGTTGACGTAAGGTGCGGATGACCATAAGGTATCTCCGCCTGCTACCTGACTCGCTATCCCTGGATGGCAAAAGGTGCGGGTAACCATAAGGTAACCCCGCATGTCACCTGACTTCATGGGTCAGGACGACAAAACGTGCAGAAGACGATGTTAGTCTCTATGCGTCAACGGGCCCGTTTGCCGCTGGTTGACGAAAGGTACGGGTAACCATAAGGTAACCCCGCATGACACCTGACTTCACGGGTCAGGACGACAAAAGGTGCATAAGACGATGTTAGTCTTTGCGTGTCAACGGGCCTGTTTGCCCCTGGTTGACGAAAGGTGCGAGTAACCATAAGGTAACCCCGCATGTCACCCGACTTCACGGCTCAGAACGACAAAAGGTGTAGAAGCTCATTTAGTCTCTGCGCGTCAACGGGCCCGTTTTCCCCTCGTTGACGAAAGCTGCGGGTAACCACAAGGTAACCCCGCATGTCACCTGACTTCACGGGTCAGGACAACAGAAGGTGCAGAAGACGATGTTAGTCTCTGCGCGTCAACGGGCTCGTTTGCCCCTGGTTGAAGAAAGGTGTGGGTAACCACAAGGTAACCCCGCATGTCACCTGACTTCACGGGTCAGGATGACAAAAGGTGAAGAAGACGATGTTAGTCTTTGCGAGTCAATAGGCCCGTTTGCCCCTGGTTGACGAAAGGTGCGGGTAACCATAAGGTAACCCCGCATGTCACCTGACTTCACGGGTCAGGACGACAAAAGGTACAGAAGACGATGTTAGTCTCTACACGTCAACGAGCCTGTTTGCCCCTGGTTGACGAATGGTGCGGGTAACCATAAGGTAACCCCGCATGTCACCTGACTTCACGGGTCAGGACGACAAAAGGTGTAGAAGATGATGTCAGTCTTTGCGTGTCAACGGGCTCGTATGCGCCTGGTTGACAAAAGGTGTGGGTAACCACAAGGTTATCCCACATGTCACCTGACTTCACGGGTCAGGACGACAAAAGGTGCAGAAGAAGATGTTAGTCTCTGCACATCAATGGGCCGATTGCCCTTGGTTGACGAAAAGTGCAGGTAACCATAAGGGAACCCCGCATGTCACCTGACTTCATGGGTCAGGACGACAAAAGGTGCAAAAGATGATGTTAGTCTCTGTGCGGCAACGGGCTCGTGCGCCCCTTGTTGACAAAAGGTGCGGGTAACCATAAGGTAACCGCGCATGTCACCTGACTTCATGGGTCAGCACGACAAAAGGTGCAGAAGACGATGTTAGTCTCTACGCGTCAACGGGCTCGTGTGCCCCTAGTTGACGAAAGGTGCGGGTAACCATAAGGTAACCCCGCTTGTCACCTGACTTCACGGTTCAGGACGACAAAAGGTGCAGAAGATGATGTTAGTCTCTGCGCGTCAACGGGCTCGTGTGCCCCTTGTTGATGAAAGGTGCGGGTAACCATAAGGTAACCCCGCATGTCACCTGACTTTACGGGTCAAGACGACAGAAGGTGCAGGAGACGATGTTAGTCTCTACGCGTCAACGGGCTCGTTTGCCCCTGGTTGACGAAAGGTGCGGGTAACCATAAGGTAACCCCGCATGTCACCTGACTTCATAGGTCAGGACGACAGAAGGTGCAAGAGAAGATGTTAGTCTTTGCGCGTCAACGGGCTCGTTTGCCCCTGGTTGACGAAAGGTGCGGGTAACCACAAGGTAACCCCGCATGTCACCTGACTTCACGGCTCAGGACGACAAAAGGTGCATAAGACAATGTTAGTCTCTGCATGTTATCGTGCTTTGAGTCAGATGGATAGCGAAAGAATGTTTATACGGATAACCACTTGGGTATTTCCGCCTGCCCCCTAACTTCACGGGTTAGTATTGGCAGAAATTGTCTGTGTGGAGAAATTACTTGTGCATCTTCGCACGTCACCTGACTTCAGGGTCAGTATGACAGAAATTGTCTGCGTGGAGAAATTACTTCTGTATCTTCGCACGTCACCTGACTTCAGGGTCAGTTTGACAGACACTGTCTATGCGGAGAAATTACTTGTGTATCTCCGCACGTCACCTGACTTCAGGGTCAGTATGACAAACAGCGCGAAAGACGACGTAAATCTCCGCGTGTTAATGGGCTCGTTGGCCGCGATTGACAAAGGGTGCAGTAGACGACGTTAGTCTCTGCATGCTATTGTGCTTTGAGTCTTACGGATAGCAAAAGAGTTTTTATACGGATAACCACTTGGGTATTTTTGCCTGCCCCCTAACTTCACGGGTTAGTATTGGTAGAAATTGTCTGTGCGAAGAAATTACTTGTGTATCTCCGCACGTCACCTGACTTCACGGGTCAGTATGACAGAAAATGTGGGGCGGCCGACAAAAGCGAGGCTCTTGCTCCTACGTATCCTCAATTTGTGATGAGGAACTCAGACCTACATAGTTCTTGCTATAGTTCTTGCTAAAGAAGTGTGAGACTAAAATAGTCTCTATCGGAAGATGCTGACATCTCCAGAAAGGGTGCAGATGACCACATTGGTCTTTGCTTGGGGTCTCCGAATGACGAGGTGCGGATAACCGTAAGGTGTCTCCGCATGCTACTGGACTCTCGGGTCACTGGATAGCAAAGGGTGTGTGCGGGTTACCGTCAGGTGTCTCCGCATGCCATCGGACTCTTGGGTCACGGTAGCAAAAGGTAGGGTGGTTGACAAAAGCAGGGTTTTTGCTCCTACGTATCCTCAATTTGTGATGAGGAACTCAGACCTACGTAGTTCTTGCTTGTGAGACTAAAATAGTCTCGGTGTTCTTTCACTAAAATGCGGACATGCTTTAGTAAGGAAACAAAACCTCTAACTGATCAGAGCAACATATGATTTTTGATGAAAAACAATGTGTCTATTGGGGAAGGAGAGTATGCTGATGAAATTTTCTCACAACCATAAATGAGATTTCGGATGTTAGCGTTTCGTTTCTAAACGATCATCTAGAGGAAACACTGGGTCCAACAAAAATACAAGAAAATCACTCGAAGTGTATCAATCTCACACAGGTAAGTGTTTTATCCTAATTCCGAACCATAGATATGTCATGACTTGATTTTGCAAATCATTTTCCTATCAAATCAAAGATTACGCGCATGATCATGGATCAATAGGACTTTTTCTTGGGGAATAGTGTTTTTGGAGGGGAAATTGGCTCTGAGTGTTTTGACCTTTTCCTTTTCTGTTTTTGTTTAGTGCGAGGCGAAAAAGTCACCGACGCACAGGATTTTGGTTGGCAATCAAAGGGAGAGGACCACTTCAGGTCATGGTTTCCTTTCTTTCCTTATTTGGTGGTGACAATTCTATATTGTTCAGATATTGTCTGGTCTAAAGACCTTTCTGCATATTTCTTCTGTTTTCTTCCGATTTTTTATCAGGAATTTTTCTTTCTTTTTTTGCTTTCTCCCAATCTTTGATTGGGAATTTTCTTCTTTTACTTTCTTCCGATCCTTGATAGGGAACTTTCCCTTTTTTGTTTTGTTTTCTTCTGAGGGCAAGGATGAGCATTCTCACCCTGGGTCAAGGTTTATGGTGAGTTGGGATTTTGGCTCAAGGCTTGTAGAACGACTTGACATGATATATGTCAGAGTGTCGGTTTGGCCAGCGGTTCAGGGATAAAGGAGATGTCCCACATTATTTCCATGATACATATGCAATACTGATGATTAGGAACTTCTATGCAAAACTGGTCATGCATGCACCCATGTGGACACTCAAGCATTAAGTTTTTATGGTCAAGTGACACTAGGCCTCAGAATTCATTTTCCCTATTTAAGTCAACCCAGTGTTTCCAAAACATGTTCTTTTATCAATTCATGCATCCATCCGAGTCCATTATGGGTGTTCGGGAAAATTTTCACAGTATTCACCCTTCAGGTGCATACACATTTTTTCAAAAACTGGTTATGATCAGTGAATCTTTTTTTAAAAGAAAAGCTGGAAGTTATTTCTTTTCAAAAGCATGTTGGCTTTTCAGCCGAAAGATATATTTTTTTGTTCTTGGGAATTTGTTTTTTTTCTTTCTTTTTTCATGAGGTATTTTGCTACCTAAACATGTGTATATTTTTGTGAGGTATTTTTGTTATATACATGCGTATCCAAGGTATCTTGCTACCTAAACATACATATATATGTTTTGTGAGGTATTTTTGCTATATACATGCATATCCAAGGTATCTTGCTACCTAAACATACATATATATATTTTGTAAGGTATTTGTTTGCTACTTAAATTACATACACACATATCTAAGGTATTTTCGCTACCTAAACCACATACATATATTTTGTGAGGTATGGCTACCTTCCGAGCTTGTGCTTGTTTTATTTAAATTCCTAGGATCATGAGCAACTAGGTGTGTCCTACTATGACTTGAGAAACAAAGGTGATCAAATAACAAGCAGAGATTTAAAAGTTACTAGGTTGCCTCCTAGTAGCGCATCTTTAACATCTTGAGCTGGACGCGTGATGACTTGTCGGTCACGGACCTAGTACTTTTACTTACCTTTGGCTTTGGACTTGGTCGCCTGCTGGTCGGCCATGTGTCATAGGCAACGCTCTAACCTTTTTGTCGATGAGCTGAGGTGAACTCTAGAGGTGGTGGCGGTGCGCCTGTTGTCCACTACTGTGATGCCTCGCCCTGCCCCTGCCTGGGGGCATAGTACTTCTCGATGAAAGTCCAGTTAATAGGGGGCCTGATGACCTTGCTGGGGGCGACGGGCAGTCCGTAGAACTGATAGAGGCCCGTAATCAGAGCTGGAACCCCAGGACCCTGTTGGACTTCTCTGGGTGCACTGGGTGTCTTGTAGGCGCAACCCCTACAAACAATAGATGACATCAGAAATCAGTTGAGCGATGTGCATAGTTTCCTATGTCACGATGGCATGACCTTGTTGGGGGGAAACGGGCACCCTGTAGGACTAACGGAGGCCCGTAACCAGAGCTGGAAACCTCAGGGCCCTATTGGACTTCTCCGGGTCCACTGGGTGTCTTGTGGGCGTGATCCCTGCAAATAGTGGATGGCATCATAAATTAGTTGAGCCACGTGCGTACTTACCTATGTCATGATGGCACAGACCAACTAATACTTTCACAGGGGGAGATCGGCATTGTGGTCACTGGGCAGAATGTTGCTAAGTAGCAACGTCATCCATATCTGTGTAAGAGTGGTCATGTTGGTGTGCATGATCCGCACTCGTCTCTTTGTAGTGGCACGGGTGAAATCTTTCCCTAGTATGCATAGTGGCTGCACGATAGCCTCCCTCTGGTTGTGCTCGCACAGTTGGCCCTCCTCCGATATCAGGGGGTGGCCCAGGAACAGATAAAAGGAAACTATTGGCCCCTTAACCCGGAGCGCAAGACTCGGTTAAGCATTTAAGGGCAGAGGACCTTAAATTCTCTTAAGGTGTGGATATGGAGCCCACTGAAAGTGAGGACGCGTAGCCCTCTAAAGGCGAGGGCGTGCAGCCCTCTAAAGTTGAGGACGTGTCGCCCTTTGAAGGCGAGGGCGTGCAGCCCTCTGAAGGAGAAGGTGTGTGACCCTCTAAAGACGAGGACGTGCAGTCCTCTGAAGGCGAGGGCGTGTAGCCCTCTGAAGGCGAGGGCATGCAGCCCTCTGAAGGTGAGGACGTGCAGTCTTTTGAAGGTGAGGACGTGCAGTCCTCTGATGGCGAGGACATGTAGTCCTCTGAAGGTGAGGGCGTGCAGCCCTCTGATGGCAAGGACGTGTAGTCCTCTGAAGGTGAGGGCGTGAAGCCCTCTGATGGCGAGGACATGTAGTCCTCTGAAGGCGAGGGCTAGCAGTCCTCTGAACGCGAGGGTGTGCAGCCCTACCAAGGCGAGGACGTGTAGTCCTCTGATGGCGAGGACGTGTCGTCCTCTGAAGGTGCGTGTAACCCATTGGAGGCGAGGACATATAGTCCTTCGAAAGGGAGGACGTGTAGTCCTCTGAAGGTGAAGGCGTGTAGCCCTACAAAGGCGAGGGCATGCAGCCCTCTGAAGGTGAGGGTGTGTAGCCCTACAAAGGCGAGGGCATGCAGCCCTCTGAAGGTGAGGACGTATAGTCCTGTAAAGGTAAGGGCGTGCAGCCCCCTGAAGGTGAGGACGTGTAGTCCTCTGAAGGTGAGGACGTGAAGTCCTCTGAAGTCGAGGACGTGTAGTCCTCTGAAGGTGAGGGTGTGTAGCCCTTTGAAGGCGAGGACGTGCGGTCCTCTGACCGCGAGGACGTGTAGTCCTCTGAAGGCGAGGGCGTGTGGTCCTCTGAAGGCGAGGGCATGTAGCCCTCTGATGGCGAGGACGTGTAGTCTTCTGAAGGTGAGGGCGTTTAGCCCCCTGAAGGTGAGGGCATGCACCCCTCTGATGGCGAGGACGTGTAGTCCTTTGAAGGAGAGGGCGTCTAGCCCTCTGAAGGCGAGGACATGTAGTCCTCTGAAGGTGAGGGCGTGTAGCCCTATGAAGGTGAGGATGTGTAGTCTTCTGAAAGGGAGGACATGTAGTCCTCTAAAGGCGAGGGCGTGTAGCCCTCTGAAGGCGAGGACGTGTAGTCCTCTGTAGGTGAGGGCATGTAGCCCTACATAGGCGAGGGCGTGCAGCTCTCTGATGGCGAGAACGTGTGGTCCTTTGATGGTGAGGACGTGTAGTCCTCTAAAGGCAAGGGCGTGTAGCCCTCTGAAGGTGAGGACGGGTAGTCCTCTGAAGGTGAGGGTGTGTAGCCCTCTGAAGGCGAGGGCGTGTAGCCCTCTAAAGGTGAGGACGTGTAGTCCTCTTGAGGCGAGGGCGTGTAGCCCTAATAAGGTGAGGGCGTGCAACCCTCTGAAGGTGAGGGTGTGTAGCCCTACAAAGTCGAGGGCGTGCAGCCCTCTGAAGGTGAGGACGTGTAGTCCTCTTAAGGCGAAGACGTATAGTCCTCTAAAGGCGAGGACATGTAGTCCTCCGATGGCGAGGGCGTGCAGCCCTCTGATGGCGAGGACGTGTAGTCCTCTGAAGGTGAAGGCATGCAGCCCTCTGATGGCGAGGACGTGTAGTCCTCTGAAGGAGAGGGCGTGTAGCCCTCTGAAGGCGAGGACGTGTAGTCCTCTGAAGGTGAGGGCGTGTAGCCCTATGAAGGTGAGGATGTGTAGTCCTCTGAAAGGGAGGACGTGTAGTCCTCTAAAGGCGAGGGCGTGCAGCCCTCTGATTACGAGGGTACTAGTACCCAAGGGTCCACCCTTATGAGAAAGCATGAGATTGATTCATTGAGAGGGCCGGTCACCCCAAATTCAAAAGATTGGACATTAGGTGTAGGAAATCTATGCAGTTAACATGAATTTTAGGGATGCAGATGCATGCAACCTTTGTCGTGAAATTTGGTAAATGCGAACTTCATATGAAATAATGCAATGTAATGGAAAGTCGTACAATGTTCATGACATTCTTTCCCTATTTTGTGATTTTGATTTTAATCTAATTTTTTTGGAAAACACAGATTGACTGTCCTTTTGAAAGAGGTGATAATTCATGCAACCTTATCCTATCTTTTGCAAATCTCTCCGGGAACTCCCTCAGAGTGTATGTTCTGTTTGATTTAGCCACTTGACCATTTTGGAGTGATGATAATGGAGCCATTTGACGTTTAATCAATCCATTGAAATTCCAGGATTTGTCCCCTTTTTTTTTGTTTAAAAAAACATCGACGGGTGAGAACTTTTGATTGTCAGAGGATTCATTGTCAGAGGCACTGTGGCAAGTGTCCTCCGAGGAAGAACCACCAATGGAAACGACCTCTTGGTCCACCAGGGGTTGTTGAATCGAACCCCAGAGTCGCTACCACCCAAGCCAATGGAAGAGTCCGAAAGGAATAAAGACACGATCAAAAGGAAATGTACCTTGAAGATTGAAGAAGATGAATGAAGAAGAAAGAGAATCACAAATCACAAGTAGAAGAGTAAAGAAGATTCAGTACGAGAAAACAGAAATTCAAAGTGACGGTGGTCACGAATCAAGCATCCACTCCATTTAAAGAGGACACAAACTCTTTGGTAACTGGCGAGAGCTGAAGTGGTGCCCTAATTTTTTGCACCACGATGCAGCCCCACTCACCCATGCTTCATGTCTCTAGTACGTGCCCAGTCCACAAGTTACACTATGCAAGAGTACTGCGCTTGCACTGCACACGTCTGCAACAAAAGACAAAATATAACGTTTGTCTTCAATGCACTCTCCAACTGTTAGAAAAAGGTCATAATCGTCAAATACAAAGACTTCCCTCATCTGACACATTAGACCTCGCTTGCAAAGCCAAAGAACATGTCCACCCTAGACAATTTGACAGAAGGAGCTTGGACAACACTTGTCTAGGCTAGGGGGCTTTGACAAGCCTCGCTGACCTGCAACTCTTGCACTTGTCGAGGTTACCACTCTCGACACTGGACAATTTTTGTCCATGCTTAGGGGTTCAACAAACTTGTCACCATCCTACTTGTCAAGGCTACTATCCCCGACATCAAACAATCTCCCTCGACTTGAGACAATCTCCTTCGACATTTGAAAACCTCTTTCACCTACAAGCTGCCTCAAAGCTTAGGGGGCTTATGTACTATCCAGGGTCCACAAAGTACATGTGGCAAGCTACGCGACACTCCATTACATACGTTAGCTCCTCTTCACTCTATAAGTATCAGGTTCCTTCGTACTCTTTTCATACGCATTCTCACTCTCCTAACTCAAATACTTACTTGAGCATCAGAGTCCTTTGTTTTGCAGGTATCCTCTCTTGTCCTCCTAACAAAGGTCACTCTCAATCCGACGTGCGAAGTCCAGGAGCCCACCTTAGCCACGTCCACCCTGACGCGTACCAGCTCCAAATTTTGGTAAGTACATAAAGTAAAAAAATCTTACATTTTTATAGACTTTTTAAATGTTTTCTTCTTTTGTATTATTTTTGTTTACTTTATTGTTTCTTCTAAGTATTTTTTAAAGGAAAAGAAGAAAAATCTAATAATTTTTCCCTGATCTCATTCATACTATAAGTTTTTTTTTTTTTTTTTTTATCTTTGCGCCTTTAGGGAATAGAAGTCATGGGAATATATAATTTTCTAGTATTCAAGGATGGTGAAAACATGTATGATTTTGTGTTGACAAAGTCTTTGATTTGAAGAAAGAATAAAGAAGAAACGAGGTAGGCAAAATAAGAAAACTTCTTACATTTTATAGACTTTTTATTTGTCTTATGTGTTATTTTTATTTTCATTTCCAATTAATTTTTCAAATTAATTTTGTCTTTTATTAATTTTCTTTTGTTTTTTATTGTTCTAATTTTTTTTCTTCTCATTTTTGTGTGTAGTTGAGGTATTTGAAGTTTGCATGCCATGAGCCTATAGGAAAGGAAAAAGAAGAAAGGAATATAATTATGAAGAACATGCTAAAGTATATTTCTCTCTTTTTGTCTTTGATCATTTCATGCTTATAGTATTTAGTCATACAAATTTATATTAAAATTGATTTTTGGATTTGTATTTGGATATAAAAAATTTGCTGAATTTTGTAATTGGGTCATGAACATCAAATTATGAAGAAATGACTCAATCGATGGTTAATAATGTTGGGACATAATTTTATTGAGCTTTTGTAAGGTGTTTAAGATGACTTTTCCTCTTAAGGGGAGCTTATGAAATAAATTTATGTAAACCATTAAAACATGATGTTTCATTGCAAAAAAAAAAAAAACATGAATCTTTAAGTTAACATGTTTCTATAGGGACTTTAACATAATATTATCCTTAATTTTCTTCTAAAAAAATTGAATAGAAAAAGATTAATTAATTATTTTCCATTGTCCTAAAAAATTCTTATTTATCAAACGCCAGCGGAAAAATAAAAAACCATTGTATATTTCTATAATTTGTTAATTTTGGGTAAAATGTTTAAAAAATCATAAAATACACAAAAGCACTATCAAATGAAACATGGTTTGAATGGATTTTTTTTTGTTTTGCAATTATAATTAGAAAAATGTTCAAATAATCTTTATTTTCTACACATATTTTTATATTTACTTTATATATTTATTCATTTCTCTTCACCACATATCTTACTTGAAATATATATCCATAAAATTGAAATATATATCTCGTAGGAGGAAAGATAATTAAAGATCAAAATAAGAAGAAAAAAATTCAACCTAACATAATAAATGTTACCTTTTTAATATTTCATAAATGTATATGTGAAATAGAACAATATTTAAATATGTACTACAAATTGTTTGATCAATTATATATATATATATATATATATATATATGTATTTACAAACGTAATATATTAATTTATCATGTTATCATAATAAAAAAAAATATAAGAACTAGTATACATCATAAAACATATTAAACTAAAATTAATAACATAAAAAATATTATTTTAATATATAATTTTTAATACAATAAAATATATTTATTCATTTCTCTTCACCATATATCTTACTTTGAAATATATAAAAAAATCTATAGAATTGAAATATATATCTCGTAAGAGTAAAGATAATTAAAAATCAAAATAAAAAGAAAAAAATTAAACATGACATAATAAATATTACCTTTTTAATATTTCATAAATGTATTTATGAAATAAAACATTATTTAACCATGTACTTCAAATGGTTAGTCAATTATATATATATATATATATATATATATATATATATTTACAAACATAATATATTAATTTATCATGTTATCATAATAAAAAAATATAAGAACTAATATACATCATAAAACATATTAAACCAAAATTAATAACATAAGAAATATTATTTTAATATATAATTTTTTAATACAATAAAATATAATAGACACACAAGTAGTATCATTTCCGCTAGGACACGTAAAAGATTTTAACAGATCTAACCCAAAATTTACACTGTTTGAAAAATGACCCTTGGGATTGAACTGAGGAACACGCAAACTGCTCCCACGGAAGGGTTTTTAGCGCGCACTGTTGTTTCTTGTGGCGATATAGGTATGCACTGAACTGAATCGATTCTCCTTGTTCTACCCTGGATCAAAATTGGCTGAAACAGATAGCGTGTTTTTCTTGTCATGGATCATTTGACTTCGATTGATTTTTAAATGGGTATTGCTATGTCGTTGTTGAATGAATGGGGTTGGTGTTAGAAGCAGTTTTCCATGTGGGTTTTGATTTTCATGTGCTGAAGACTTCATAACTCACTGTAATTGATAGTGGTAGGTTTCTTACGTTCGTAGGCACTTCCTCTTTGCTCTCAAATGGGTTTAGTTTTCTTGTTTAGTTAATTGCCGGTGTTTGTGGGTGTGTGTTTCTGTGCAAATTAAATATATAGTAGGAGGTTTAAGGCCTAGTGTGTATGTGTGTGTTTCTGTGCACACAAATGGGGTATGATAGGCTTAAATGGCAGGCAAGTTGTTATGGGGAGGTTTGGATTCCTGAAGGAGTGAAGGGACTTAGTGCTGCTTTAATTACTTCTCTTGGGAAGGTGAAATTGCATTTTACTTTGCATTCTAAGATAATTTACTTTGATAGATCTTAAGAGTTGAATTTGAGTTGAAAATGTTGACCTTTTCAAATTGTGGATTGGCAAGAATGAGATACCCCTTTGCTAAAAATTTAATTTGCTTATTATCAGCAATTTTCCTGACAATTTCTTTTTACGATTTACTATGTGTCTGTATTTCGCAGAAAAGCATAAATTGGTTCATTTGATTGATAATATGTAAAATATCAGATGCGAGATGACTATGCATATGAATTTGTTGCTTCCTCAGTTTTATCAATATAATGAAATAAACTGCTTGCTATATTTTTCATCATATGTTTCCTATTATCATCCTTTTTTTTTCTAATTAGTGTCCCTGCGGTCTTGTGCTTGGTGTTAAAGAGGCAGTGGGTTCTAATTCCACATTATGCATTTAGTGACACTGGTGTTTATAATTTTGTTTATTTCCTATCAACATGCAGGTAAACTGTGAACTCAGTTGGTTATAACTTGCTAACAGGCAGAAAGTTGTTGAAGTCCCTCAATTGTGCTTCCCTGCATCCTTTCCCAAAGTCTCTGTCTGGTGCAATGGTTTATATAACTGAGTGGGACAAGTTTGTGGAGCAATCCATTGAGCTGTTCCGTGCAGATCCTGATTCTGTAATTCCATACTTTGTGTTTTTTTCTTTTGCTCTCTTTTCATGTTTTTTGTTTTTGTGCAATACTAGCCAAATTGAGTTTTTTATTATTGAGTTTCATGATTGTCCAAGTTATCCATCTTGTCTTTGTTCTATTAACCTCTTCTTC
The DNA here is from genome assembly GCF_004193775.1 of Glycine soja. Classification (NCBI taxonomy): domain Eukaryota; kingdom Viridiplantae; phylum Streptophyta; class Magnoliopsida; order Fabales; family Fabaceae; genus Glycine; species Glycine soja. The sequence continues at coordinate 33,725,600 of NC_041019.1, forward strand.
TGAAAAATGAAAATTGTTCAATTGTATTTGGAGCAGACACGGTACGTCATGAAGTACAGGCACTGTGATGGAAAGTTGGTACTCAAGGTCACTGATAACCAACAGGTATTGGTTCATTTTTCTAAAACAAAAAAGTTTAAATATTATATTTATGGTCTTATTATAGATTTATTTTGGAACTGCTTGTGCATGTTTGAGAGTGAAAATATGGATCGACATGACATCATAATTTGATTCTTCATACAAAATGTTTTTCCTCCAGAGTTTGTGGTTTCTGTCTCCAAACATAGTGTGATTATTTCAAAATTTGAATTCCCTATACAATATCATTGATTCATGGTGGGCACTATGAGGATATTTATGTAATCTACAATGGTTGTCAAATATGTGCCACATCTTGACGGATTGTATGGCCCGATAATTTATTTCCTCCATGATTTGTGTGCCGTGCTGTGCTTCCATGGGTGGATTACTTTGGATTGACGCTCCAAGGTGCAGTATCGTGAGAGCAGTGCTCCAAAGGCATGCCATGGCTGCAAATTAAACTGGGCCAGGTTGCATCACCCATTTTGGAAAAAAAAAAACCCTACTTTTCCATGTTTCATGCCCCAATTGCTGCATGACCCTTTCCTAACACTTGATCAACTCTCTCTAGTTACCCCTCACTTCCCTTGAGGTTCTCCCTCTCTACCCTAACCTACTGGACCCTCTCTTGCCTGCTGTTGCATGCTTTGCTCTCCTAAACTCTGATGCTTCTGTTTTCTTCTCCAGTTCTGTGTTTTTACCACACACTGTGACTATGGGCTCTGCAGCGAATCTGTTCTTTGCATGCTTTAGTTTTATGTGTTTTCAAAATTTATATTACTTATGAGTTGTATAAGACCATTTGAATCTTCAAATTAAATTTGATTAAATGCTTGTTGTGTTTTAGAGGTTATTTTTCTTATGCGCGTGAGAGGCGTTGTTTTCTTATCTCTGTGTGTGTATTTTGCATTTTATAAGGAACTTATGACTCATGTTATGATGTCATAATCCTACACCCACACTTTGCATTTTAGTTTTAACTTATGATTTATGTTATGATCCTATGATCATACATCTGCTCTCCTTTCAATGTTGAGACTCAATTTTGACAAACCTTGTGATGGTACCAGCCCAATCTCTTGTTTTATTACTCTTGTAGTACAAATTCAAATCTAGGGATTGGAGCCTAGCCTCCCTAACCAACCACCGTGATTACTCCCGAATGAGTAATTCCAGGCAGTCCATCTCTATTTATAGCTAACGACTAACTAATTAACCGCCTTTAACTAACTTGAACAGTTACAAGGCTAACTACTAACTGTAACTGATCTTAGTCAGCTACCTAATCCTGGTTCTGGCTGGTGCTCTAGCTTCCTCTTATACTTGGCATTTGTCCTTCCTTCATACACTTGCTTAATCGGCGGCCTAACAATACTTCCCCCCAAGAGAGCCACCTTGTCCTCAAGGTGAAATGCAGGAAATTGCTGCTTCATAACATCAACCGATTCTCGTGCGGCTTCAAAGTTATGTAAATCTTTCCATTGGATGAGCACTTCAGCTGTGCCTGTAAGGTGGTTTCTGACAGCCTTGACAGCTAGAGGCTCTACCCTTAGTTCCAACTCATCAATCAACATTGGAGGCAAGGGTTGGGGTTTCACTGCAAGAGCAATGACTTTCTTTAATAGAGACACATGAAAGACCGGATGAACTTTACTTGCGGGTGGTAGGTTGAGCTGGTAAGCTACTTTACCAATGACCTTAGAAATCTGATATGGTCCATCAAATCGAGGACTTAATTTCTCATTCAACTTCTTAGCCAAAGATTTCAAACGATACGGTTGTAATTTCAGGTAAACCCAATCATCCACAACCAAGTTAACATCCCTACAGTGCTTATTGGCATATGCTCGCATCTAGTCTTGAGCCTTAAGCAAATTAGTTCGTAGTTGGTCCAACAAAGAGTCCCTATCTTGTGTCAGTCTGTTGACCTCCTTTACTGCTGAAGGAATAGTTGTGCCTTTAAGCAATTGAGGTGGGTCAATGCCATAGAGAGCCCTGAAAGGAGTGAGCTTAGAGGAACTATTATAATTAGAGTTAAACCAAAATTTTGCCCAACTTAAGCCGGAAGGCCAGTGCTTTGGTTTTTCTCCTGTAACACACCTTAAGTATGTTTCTACTCCTCTATTGACCACCTCAGTCTGGCCATCCGTCTGAGGGTGATATGCTGAACTAAATTTCAATTTAGTTCCAGCAAATTTGAATAATTCCCTCCAAAATTGACTCAGAAAATTTTTATCCCGATCCGAAATGGTGTTTGGAAACCCATGTAATTTCACAACCTCCCTGACAAATAGATCAGCTATGTCCTTTGCAGTGATGGGGTGACTAATGAGGATAAAATGAGCATACTTAGTCAATCTCTCTACCACAACCAGAATTGTGTTCTTTCCTTGTGCTCTTGGTAGACCCTATATAAAATCCAGATATATCAGACCAAACCTGTGTAGGGATAGGAAGAGGTTGCAACAAACAAGCCGGGGATAAGGCCTGATATTTATTCTGTTGGCAAGTTTCACATGCAGTCACAACAGAGGCTGCTATCCTTTTAAATGTTATGAAAAACCCTGAATGACCTCCTACAACAGAGCTGTGATACTCTGTCGTAAGTGTTTGCACCTTGGGAGATGTTTTAGAAATTACTAACTTGCCTTTATACCATAATTTTTTTATCTTGTAAGGAGTATCCTGGATGTGCAGATCCATTTACCAATAAATCCTGCATAATTTTCTTCAGTTTCGGGTCAACCAAAACTTCAGACTCCCACTCTTCCTCATCAGAAAATCTGATCATAGAAATGGCCGAATATGTCATTCTTCTAGACAATGCATCAGCTGCCTTGTTCTCACATCTTGGCCTGTACACTATATCAAAATCAAACCCCATTAGTTTCGAAGTCCATTTAAACTGATCTTCTGCAAGTAATCTCTGATCAGTTAAAAACTTCAGACTTTTCTGATCTGTTAATATAGTGAATTTGCGGCCCATTAAGTAGTGTCTCCATTTCTGTACTGCTAACACAATAGCCATGAGTTCTCTCTCATAAACTGACTTTTTTTGAGCCCTATTGGAGAGAGTTTGGCTTAGAAAAGCCAATGGTCTCCCCTGCTGCATTAATACTACACCTAATCCTTTATTAGACGCGTCAGTCTCCACCGTGAAGGGTTGAGTAAAATTAGGTACAATGAGAACAGGGATTTCTGTCATTGCATTCTTCAATTTTCTAGTAGCCTCCTCAGCCTCCTCATTCCATTTAAGACCATCCTTCTTTAGCAAGTTATACAGAGGCCTTGCAATCCTACCATAATTTTGAATGAAACGTCAGTAGTACCCTATGAGACCCAAAAATCCCCTTAAGGATTTCACATCGCTAGGAGTAGGCCAGCTTCGCATGACGTCTAATTTTTGGGGATCTGCCGCTACACCTTCCCCCGAAATTATGTGCCCCAAATACTCTAATTGACTCTGCCCGAAACTGCACTTTTTATTGTTGACCAGCAACTTATTCTCAACCAACAGGGATAGGACAACTCTCACATGAGTCCTATGATCCTTTTTACTTCTGCTATAGACGAGAGACGAGGATATCATAAAAAAATACCAAGTTAAACTTCCTTAGGTAGAGCCGTAGGACTTCATTCATTAATGCTTGGAATGTGGAAGGGGCATTCATAAGACCAAAAGACATTACTACAAACTCATAATGGCCCTCATGGGTTCTAAATGCAGTTTTTGGGATATCTTCTTCCTTCATTCTTATTTGATGATAACCAGATTTAAGATCCAGTTTAGTAAAGATTACTACACCCCCTAATTCATCCAAGAGTTCATTGATAATAGGTATAGGAAATTTATTGGGGACCGTTATCTTATTGAGAGCCCTATAATCCACAAAATCTCCATCCTCCATCTTTCTTTTTCACTAATATAATAGGGCTTGCATAAGGACTGATACTGGACCTAATAATCCCTGAATTCAGCATGTCATCTACTAGCTTTTCAATTTCATTTTTCTAGTAATGAGAGTACTTGTAAGGCCTTATGTTGGGGATTTCAGCTCCATTTTTTTAACTCAATGCTATGGTCTTGTCTCCTTGAAGGAGGGAGACCACTAGGGTCTTGAAAGATCTCATTATATTCCTCAAGAATACCTTTCATCCATGCAAGTATCAGGCTTGCTTCCGGTACAGCTTGTAGACCCTGACAACACAATAGGAATCCCTCTCCTTCATTTCGCAGGACCTTGATAATGGATCTCAGCGAAGCAGCAGATGATGCAATCCTACCCCGCAAGGGCATTGGATAGAAGATTCCAAGAAGATTGGGCCAAAGATGCAAGAGAAGGCCCTAGGATTTTCATGAGCCTTAGGGTAGATTTCGGGCCCATGAGCTAAGTATGAGTCCACTTATCTTTGTACATATTAGGTTAAGGTTTCATTAATTTTGGATCTTGTATTTAGGGCTCCATAATGTAGGTAGGGTACCCTAGAAATATAGGATTTTTCAGTCCTTGTATTTTAGGGCACCTAGACTAGTTTTTGTATTAGGGGTAGTTTTGTAATTTCACATGCATTACGTGAATATTTGATGTGTGTGGTTGGAAATAAATTTAATTGAATTGGTAGAAGCCCTATCCAATTAAATTTTGTAGGAGGAGGTGAGAATTTGCTTACTACACCCCATTGCCACATCATATAGTCACACTTTGTGCATATCCTTCATGCTTTACATGCCTCATGACACCTAAGCACACTTAGTGGAAAATCTTGGAATTGATCTTGGATTAATGGGCTGAACCAAAACTAAAATTCACTAATCATAATTAGTGAAATTTTGGCTTCAAAGTTTGACTCCACAAATTCAATTTCAAATTCAAGTAAAATTTGAATTGAAATTCAAATTTCCCTCCAATTTTGTATGACACTTAGGCTATAAATAGAGGTCATGTGTGTGCATTTTTTAAAACTTTGATCATTTGAATATTAAACTTCAGATTTCAGAGCTCTTTTAGAGCACAAAATTTCGTGCTCTTCTCTTCCTCTCCCTTCATTCATCTCCTTCTTCCTCCAAACTCTTATTCGTGGCCTCCTATGGTGGTGAGCTTCTTCTAGACTCATCTTCTCCTTGAAGTGGCGTCTCCTCTCTCTCTTCCTTCTCCATTCCGCTGCCATTCATCTTCTAAGAAACAAAAGAATTCATTGATGAAGAAGATCCTAGGCCTACAAGCTCCAATGGAGCTTACATCAGCAGATCTGGCCATTGCAGGTTCTCCTTTTAAAGTGAATGACCCCTCAGTTGTAGGTATCTTCAGAGTTAACTCTCTGAAATTTGCTCTTATCTCACCTAGAGATGCCAACCATTCGATCCCTAATACCACATCCACTCCCATCATTTTAAAGAGAAATAAGTCTTGTTGGATTTTCATGCCTTGGATATGCAATTTGACATTCTTGCATACTCCTTCACACCTGATTTTTCTTTCATCCCCTACTTCCACAATATATGATTTAGTAGGTGTGATTGACATTTGCTGTTGTTTCACTACTGCATCAGAAATGAAATTATGAGAGGCCCCACAATCTACCAATACCATGACACTATTTTCGGCAATACTGCCCCAAAGTCTAATTGATGTTTTTGAAGTCAATCCTAACATGCTATACAGGGACAATTGAATACTCTGCAGTTGTTTCTCATGTCTTGCCCCCTCTTCTTTTTCGTCTTCTTCATCTTTCCTTCTCCCAAAATAAGGACTTGGAATTGTTTATTGGGGCATATATGACCAGGGCCAAATTTTCCATCACAACGGTAACAAAATCCTTTTTCTGTCCTCTCTTGGAACTCCGCATCTGAAAGCCTCCTAAAAGGCCTAACTCTGTATGCCCCAGTGGACTTCACACTATTTGATTCCGAGCTCAAACTTATCTCTCTTGTTTTTGTCGTGGTGCCTTTGTTTCCTGGTATTGAAGAGACTAGAGGTTGTGAAATGCTTGAGTTCTAAACCCACTCAGTTGATCTATATTTATATAGACTTAGGGAGTAAATACAATGTGAAATTTACAAGAATATTAATGAAGTTCTAGTACCTATTTACATGCATGTGAATTCCTAGATACATGAATATGTGACTAACTAGGTACATTAATAACTATTCTTTGTTGGAATAACTACCCATATAATGTGTGTAATTCCAACACTCCCCCTCAAGCTGGAGCATATAAGTCAAATGCTCCAAGCTTAGAACAAATATTTTGAATTCTTGGTCCCCTTAGAGATTTTGTAAAGATGTCTGCTAGTTGATCATTATAACTAATTAATTTAGTAATAACTTACTTAGAAAGGACTTTCTCCCGGACAAAATGACAATCAATCTCAATATGTTTAGTTCTCTCATGGAATACTGGATTAGAAGTTATATGCAGGGCTGCCTAATTATCACAACATAGCTTCATTTGTTGAGTATTTCCAAACTTCAATTCTTGAAGAAGTTGTTTAATCCAAATGAGCTCACATGTGGCTACAACCATAGCTCTATATTTAGCCTCTGCACTAGACCTTGCAACAACATTTTGCTCTTACTCTTCCATGAGACAAGATTTCCTCCAATAGACACACAATATCCTGACGTGGAATGCCTATAAATGGGTGATCCTGTTCAATCTGCATCGCAAAATCCAACTATTTGAGTGCGTCCTTTGTCTTTATAGAGTAGACCTTGTCCTGGGGTCCTTTTAATGTATCTCAAAATTCGAATTAATGCATCTCAATGATCGTTATGAGGAGACTGCATGAATTGACTCACCAGTCACCACTCCAACTGCAAAGGAAATATCTGGCCTTGTAATAGTGAGGTAGATAAGCTTCCCAACCAATCTCCGATATCTTTCAGGATCAGAATAAGGCTCCCCCTGATTTGGTAGCAATTTTTGATTTGGATCCATGGGACTATCAATTGGTCTACAATCTGACATACCAGTTTCTTTAAGTATGTCTAACACATACTTTCTTTGTGAGATGATAATCCCATCTTTTGACTGAACAACTTCAATTCCAAGAAAATACTTAAGTTTTCCCAAATTCTTAGTCTGAAAATGACTAAATAAATGTTCCTACAGTTGAGCAATTTTTTCTTGGTCATTTCTTACGATGACTATATCATCTACATAGACCACCAAGTAAACACATCTACTCGATGAGGTATGACAATAAAAAACTGAATGGTCTACTTCACTTCATTTCATCCCAAAAGCCTGAACAACTGAGTTGAATTTTCCAAACCAAGCTTGTGGGGATTGTTTGAGTCCATAAAGAGACCTCTGAAGTTTGCAAACCAAGCTAGACTCCCCCTGAGCAACAAATCCCGGTGGTTGCTCCATATAAATCTCCTCTTCTAATTTCCCATGTAGGAATGCATTTTTAATATCCAACTGATACAGTGGCCAATGACGGATGGTAGCTATGGCAAGAAAGAGTCGAACAGAAGTAATTTTAGCCACAGGGGAGAAAGTATCTCCATAATCTAGGCCATAAATTTGGGTATAACCTTTGGCTACCAATCGAGCTTTGAGGTGATCAATTTGTCCATTGACCCCAACTTTTATAGCATATACCCATCAACAGCCAACAGGTTTCTTGCCTGGGGGAAGAGGAACCAGCTCCCAAGTACCATTATGCTCCAAAGCCTACATTTCATCAATCATGGCTTGTCGCCATCCTGGATGATCAAGTGCTTCACAAAGATTTTTAGGAAGAGAAACAGAAGATAAAGAGGAAACAAAAGAATGGTACGAAGAAGAGAGACGATGATAACTTAAGAAGTTATAAATAGGATAAGGATTATGTGTAGACTGAGAGCAATGGGCAAGTCAAGATTCTCTTTAGGTAGCTCCATGATCGGGTTGTCCGTTGGAGTAGGACATGATTCAACTGGTCTTTCAATACCTTCAAGTTCTGCGTCAGGAATTCGAGGACGACATCGATATAATGGGTGATCTTTGAGTCTGCTCAAGTGGAGGATTGTCAGGAATATCTATGGTAGAATCTATAGTTGACTCTGATTCCTACAAAGAAGGTGATGGACCAAGATAGGGAATAGGAAAAAATTCTTGAAGAGTATTGGACTCAACCATGGAGGGAGCAAATTATGGTTTTTCTTCAAAAAATATTACATCTGCAGAGATATAATAACGATTGTGAGCAGGAGAGTAACATCGGTAACCTTTCTGTAATCTGGAATATCCAAGGAAAACACATTTGATGGCTCGAGCAGCAAGCTTATCAAAACCTGGAGACAAGTTATGAACAATACAAGTGCATCCAAAAATACGTGGATCAACATGAAACAATGGTTCTTCAGGAAACAAAATGGAATGTGCTATTTTATTTTTAATAGAGGAAGAAGGCATCTGATTTATCAAAAAACAGGCTATCAAAACTGCATCACCCTAATGTCGGGCAGGTACATTGGCATGAAGTAATAATGTCCGAGCAGTCTCAACAAGATGCCTATTCTTCCTTTTGGCAATGCCATTCTGTTGAGGAGTATAAGGACAAGAGGACTGATGGAGAATGCCCTGCGCTGACAAAAAGGAAGAAATAGCAGAAGAAAAGTATTCTTTCGCATTATCACTCCTAAGGATCTTAATTGTCTTACCAAACTGAGTTTTAATTTCATTAACAAAAGAAGTGAGAATGGACAAAATTTCAGATTGTTCGTTCATTAAAAAAACCCAAGTACATCGAGAAAATTCATCAATGAAAGTAACGAAATATCTATAACCCATAGACGAAAAATGACTAGGACCCTATATATCAGAGTGAATAACCAAAAAAGGGGAATCAACACGACTTTCAACATGCCTAAAAGAAGAATGGACATGCTTTCCTAGTTGACATGACTCACAAAATAGATCCTTTATTTTTTCAAGACTCGAAACCATTATTTTTAATTTAGATAAATGTGGGTGTCCCAAACGTTCATGAAGGAGCTTTGGTGATGTGGCAACACTGCAAACCCAAGAAAGATTAGGCTTGAGGTGGTAAAGACCATGAGATTCATATCCTATGCTAATCGTCCGACCCGTACCACAGTTCTGTATGACAAAGGAGTTAGCATCAAATGTTACTGAACAATTACGAGAACGAGTAAGCTAACTAAGGGATATTATATTGACAGGACAACTAGGTATGAACAAAACAGAGTTTAAAGACAAAGAAGAAGTGGGTGATACATGGCCAATTCCTGTTGCTGCAACTCTAGAACCATCGGCTAAAGTAATGAAATGAGGAATTTTAGGAGGAGAGAGAGATGAAAATAAAGAACTATTACCAGCAATGTGATCAGAAGCACCTGAATCAATTATCTATGGACTTTGATTATTACCAGATTGGGAAATGCAGGCAGTGGAGTTATGACCACTTATAGCAGATGATGTTTGAGATTCTTTGGCATCTTTTAGCTGGAGATACTCTTGATAGTCAGCCTCCGAAAACTTTATCTTAGGTGTTTCAGACTTTGAAATATTCACCGATTTTTCGGAGAATCCGTGAATAGAATAACAAGTGTTTTGTGTGTGGCTCACTTTCTTATAGTAAGAACATTGAGGGTGACCTCCTCTTCCAGCTCGTCCTCCTCGGTTTCCACGACCACCTCGTCCCCCTCAACTAGATACCATGGCAGGAGTTCAATACTGTCAACTGAATTTCCTCCTATTTTTGGTGAGGGGACACAAAGGAGCCGGGTAATTAAATTCTCTAGAGAAGGAACTTGGCCAGTTAAGACTTGGTCACGAATATGATCAAAATCTGGATGCATCCCATTTAGTACCAACACTATATATAGATTATCAAGTTTTGTCTTTATGTCTTCAAGTTTATCCAATGATAATTTTAACTCCTCCACTGCAGATTGGGCTTTCAAAACATAGGCAACCATGTCATGATCAGTTTGTTTAAGAGTGGTCAATTTCTGAGCAGCATCATACAATTGTTGAATGTCATTAGCAAAAACACTTTGTGTCTTTTTCCTGAAAGAATAACAAGTTTTGAAGGCTCTGAAATTTGTCAATATAGTTGGCTCAACAAACTGCCACAAGAGAGCACAAAGCTGATAATCAAGTTTCTTCCACTGCTCGTGTTTGTCTTCTGAAATCTTTTCTGAGGATTGCTCTAGGTGTTCATGATAACCTTGGCCAAGAAACCAAAGTTCAATAGAGGCTGACCATGCTAAATAATTTTTTCCATTCAATTTTCCTGAAGTGATTGTTGGTGTTCCAGAGATAGAGAAGGCATGACCATCAATTTTCTCAGAGTCTGAAGCCATTTCAGCACTTGTCAAAGAGTTGTCTAATCGAAGAACTGATCACCTAGGAATGAAGAGGATAGACCGGCGACGATGGATAGTGGGCAGGTCGGTGGAAGGGACTTTTGGATATTGAGGTTGCTGTTTGGACAAAGGGACAAAGACGAGACTTTAGGTTCTGCTGACCAGATCCAGAAACCTTTAAAGAACAAACAAGGTAGCTCTAGATACCATATTGAAGAGACTAGAGGTTGTGAAATGCTTGAGTTCTAAACCCACTCAGCTGATCTATATTTATATAGACTTAGGGAGTAAATACAATGTGAAATTTACAAGAATATTAATGAAGTTCTAGTACCTATGTACTTGCATGTGAATTCCTAGATACATGAATATGTGACTAACTAGGTACATTAATAACTATTCTTTGTTGGAACAACTACCCATACAATGTGTGTAATTCCAACACTTGGATCCCATGTTATAGTTCTTGAGGAACTATAACTTCTAGTTGGACCACCTCTGTTTCCTCTAGCATTACCTTTTTCCATTAGTGAATTTTTCTCATCTATCCTTTGCGCATAGTCCATCAGTTCAGGGAGGGTGTTTATTGGATGCAACTTCAGCTCTGCCCTCACCACCTCTTTCACTCCATTCAGAAATATGCCTTTCAAATACTCAGGTTCTGTTCCTCTCAACGGACCTGCATACAATTCGAACTTCTCGTGATATTCTTCTACTGTTCCTTCATGTTTCAAATTGAGTAGTAACTCGTAGGGGCTTTGGTTCATCGAAGGCTGAAATCACTGAATCACAGCTTTCTTGAAATTTGTCCAATTAGGGTTTCTTGCGCAAAATTCCCACCATTGGTACTAGGTTAGTGCCTTTCCTTCCATTGCGACCATGGCTGTCTGGATTCGATCTTCTTCCTCTACACCATTAATCTCGAAATAGCATTCCACCTTATTTGTCCAGCCAAACGCATCTCCTCCGTCAAAAATTGGAATCTCAAGTTTCCGCCACTTTACCTCTCGATCACGATTTTCCCGTTCTGCATGGTCGCGATTGCCGCTTCCATGATTGGTGCTCGACAAGTTCCGCACCGCCGCCATTAGTTGCGCCTTTAGCTTCGCTCACTCGATGCGTTCCACTTCAAACTTGCGACGTCCTCACGCATGTTGATTATGCCTTCAAAACCTCGTTCCAGAAATTCCACACGCGCATCCATGTTTCCTCGAGTTGAAACCATGAATAGCTTCACGTCTGAGAATCAAAATTTTGCTCTGATACCAGTAATGGTACCAGCCTAATCTCTCGTTTTATTACTCTTGTAGTACAAATGCACATCTAGGGATTGGAGCCTAGCCTCCCTAACCAACCACCGTGATTACTCTCGAATGAGTAATTCTAGGCAGTCCATCTCTATTTATAGCTAACGACTAACTAACTAACTGCCTTTAACTGACTTGAACAGTTACAAGGCTAACTACTAATTGTAACTGACCTTAGTTGGCTACCTAATCCCAGTTCTGGTTGCTGCTCTGGCTTCCTCTTATACTTGCCATGTGTCCTTCCTTCATACACTTGCTTAATCGGTGGCCTAACACCTTGCTACAGTTTATTGTGTTGATGTGATTTGAAATTGAGGTTTGTAATATAGGGATTTTTAAGTTTTTTAAGTCATATTTTATCCATTGTTACTATGATATTACTATCCCACGTTACCACTTGTTTTATTTGGATAAGAACTTGTGGACTACCCTTCCTATAGGGCTATAAACACCTCATTCTGTTAAGACTTATACTGCTTTGCTTCTTGTTAGAGTTATGTAATAAAGACTAAATTAGTTTTCTTGTTCTTTTCAGTGAGCTTCTATTGCATGAACAGTGCCTGATTGTTTTTCCACGTAATTTGGAACGAAAATTAAGTTTAAGACTGATCAATGGCCTAAATGACTATTAAGTTATTTTTTTGTTGAATGTTCCTTTCACCTTTGACTTTTTATACTCAATAATTTTAGAGAAATGTTAGCAATGCACTAACAAATTCTTTCCAGCAGACACTCTAAATTTGGTTAAATTTATGTGGGATCCAATAAATGATGTGGGTCTCAACACTCAACCCCTATTGATGGGTCTCATTTATTATTTAGTAGGGCCACATGAATTTCACCCAATAGTAAAGAGTGTGTTGTAAGCATTTCTCTTAACAGCTTAAGCTTTTAGGAGAATTGGTTCTTGACTTGGTGTTAAAGCCTTTATAGCCAAGTGGTCTGAAGTTAAATCCCATCCGGCCTTTCAAAATTATGTTGACTTTGAGTCAGTGTTATTAAAAAGCGGCCATGGCGGAATGGCGTCGCGAAATTTTGAAAAAACGCCACCAAATAGCGGTTGCGTATGGTGGCGCCATGGCGGCCGCCATAGCCATGGCAGTCATGGCGGAATCGCATTAATGGCGGAATAGCGGGTTTTTTTTTTTTTTTTTAAAACGTGCGCGATAGGGGTTGGCCTGGCCTGACCCAACCCTACTCGAGTTTCTCTTGCAAAAGGAAACTCGGAGCGCAAGAACGAAGCCACGAACAAAACAGCACAACAGTCTTCAGCGGCACGACCAGCAGCAGTCTCCAGCGCGACGGCAACGGTGACGCACACGACACCTGCACACGACATTCGCGAGCGCGACGACGGCAACAGGCCAGCACACGACGCACGACGCACAACGTACACAAGATACTCGAGCAAGACGCACACGAGAGAGAGGACCGCAGACGACCGAGTGACGCCAACGGTGACGGCGACAACAGTGTACTTGTGCATTTTTTTTGTTGTTTTTTTTCTGTTTTTTTTTGTTTGACACGTTTTTTATGTCTGGAGTTTTTTTTTCCTTTTTCTATTTGACAACCTTTTTTTTATTTTTGACACCTGTTTTTATTTTTTATTTTTGTTTGACACCACATTTTTTTTTTCTGTTCAGTCCTCTTCTAAATGGCTGAACCATCATCCAATGTTGCTACTGCAACTGCAACAAGGAAATAATCCATTGTTTTTTTAATTTTTTATTTATATTTATATGTATATATTTTTTTTTGTCCGCCATGACGTCCGTCATTTTCCGCTACGCCATCCGCCATATTTTTATGGTGGATTTTTGGCTTTCCACCATGAACCGTCATCCGCCATTAACAACATTGCTTTGAGTTCAAGGGGAAATGGGCTTGTGCTTTCTCTACACTTGCCCAATGGTCTTTTGTATGAGGGGCATGTTGTTATGTAGTTTGAATATTGATATCTAACCATTCCAAAGCCTTTGCCCAATCAAAACCACCCATCCAACAATAGCTTGGATACTGATGAGATTGTGAGGAGATTCATTAGACTGGAAACGTTATTGTTATGTAGTTTGGCACGTCCTCTGTTAGAGGGACCTAAATGAGATAGGTATCAAGAAGGACTCCTTGAACCTACTGGATTATCTTTTAACTAAAGCATATTTTGCATGATTGCATGCAATAATTTAGAAGTAAATACAAAAGCTTTTGATTTAATTTTTAAAGCTATACAATTTTATTTGCTCCAGGATACTTGATGCAGAATGGGAGGCTAAGGATCTGTAACACATAAGAGGAGTAGGACAAGAGAAGAACCGTTAAAGACATTTAAAATTCTTCCAAAGAGGACTGTCTTCTGATCAACAATTAAGAAAAGACTGAGTGAATTCAGTTACTTATAGGATAGCAACCCTTATTCTGGCCCTCAGACGAACTAATGCTAGCCATCTAAGGTTGGTTGAATAAAAAGGAAATTGATATACTAACAGGCCCTAAATTTGTAGTTACCTATTATTCAATTTGTCATTCTCTTCTTCGCTTAATTAGTAGGCTTTACTCATCTCTTTATGCTGATGGGCATGGGATACATTAGGTTTTACCTTAAGGATGATGTTGCTATCTGTAGGAATCTCCAAGATCCAGAAATTTAGTGGCACTTTTGATGATTATAATATACTTGCAATTTGTAGCCTATTTTCACATTAAAAAGAGATGGTAGGCAGGAAGTTCTCTAGTATTATTTCTGCTGGCATGCGCCTTTACTTGAGGTGGTAGATAACACTGCCAATAAGATAATTCTATCAGACTGCGAAGAACAAGAGTACAAGTATACATGTAAAAATCTCTTCTTTTTTTTTTGGTGAAAATTTAATTTAGCCACAATATGATCCCTAGTGTGAGATTTGACTCATTTCAATTATATGCAATAATTATATTCCTCATAACAAGCATAATTTTTTTATTCGTGCTTACCTCTTAGATGTTATTAGTCTCATAATTCATGTTCTAATAGCGAATTGTTGTACTTTTAAACAGTGTCTAAAGTATAAGACAGACCAAGCACAAGAGGCTAAGAAAATGGAGAAACTGAATAATATGTTCTTTGCTTTGATGGCTCGTGGTCCTGATGGTATATGTCTTTACCCTAAGCTGTTACTTAGTTGTGATGCTTTAGCTGAAAGTCTTGTCCTTAGCATTCATGCTAGCTAAATTGTCAAAGACACGTGTTCTTTTGGGAAATGTTTTTAAGGTTGTTATGCAATTTTGATAATTGTTGAAATCACGGGCAAGAATAAGATACCAGTTACCACACTATAATATTGGTCTATGGTTTAATTGATTGTGTTTTTTTTTTTATTCTTTCCTTTTTGGTGCTGAGATTTCTTTTCACATTCTCCACTACTTGTAATTCTGCAGTTGATCTATCAGAAGTCACTGGAAAAGAGCAAATGGATGCTCAGCCAACCAAGAAAGGAAGAGGAAGGAAGCAATAACTTGGCCTTTTGCTAGACAAGATGGTTTTATGAATCACAGGACCAACTAAGGTTGAGTAGTTACATTTTCCCGACCTAATGATTACTTCGTCAGATTCTTATGATGAGAGGTTTATATATTGAAGTTTTGAAGTCTCAATTTCTGATCTCTGGCAGTCTTGAGTATTACAAAATTTAGTTATATCTCTCCAGTTCATGTTCACCTTCTAATTTGTACGGCCGTTGCTTGAACTTACCAACTACATAAATTAGATTGGTGACCAAATTGTTGAAGGTACTACATGGAGTGAATATTGGATCCCATGCCGCAAGGATGCACATGAAATAATGTGTTTAATTACTGTGTGTTTTGTTTCATGTTAGACAATTAATTTTGAGTCCAAAATTGATTTTAGCTAATGAATTTTTAGATAAACTCAATATAATAGGAAAAATTAGCTGTCAATTTTTGGACTTTTCTCCCATGCAAAATTTTTAGATATACAGTTTATTAACTTAGATATATTGAAGCCTGACTTTTGCTAAGTATACATAAATATTTATTCGTTTGAATGTTTAATATTTTTGTTAATATAAAATAAAAGCCATAATCATGCTAGTGTTTTCTAAATTGAAAAGAAACATAGTGAATTATACCATCATGTTTCATTTTATGTTCAAAATTGCATTGCGAAATTATTAAAATTGATTTATGTGATATAATGTAATAATTAATGTTTGTTTATCCGACACTTTATTAAAATATGTTCGTCAATTAAAGTATATCACTATATATGTTTTTATTTTATTTTATGTAGACAACTATAAATTGTATTTTAACTTATTTAATTTATTTATTTTATCACTTTTTAGGTTCATGTATAAAATATGAAAGAAGTTAATTCAAATTATTTTAATTAACTTTATCCGAGATTTTGAATAAAAGTATGCTTAAAAATAGAGTACTGTTTGTTTTAATAAAAAATGGAAAGTGTAAATAAACATGTTAGAGTTTCAATAACCTCATCCCAAATTCTTAAATTGAGATTTATGCATTAGAGGTGTTGGAGTGAACGACGTGCCACAGTAAGGAGCTCAAAAATCAAATGCGGTCAAGCATTGGCATTGGCATTGGCTATAGTGCAATACTATAATAATTGTCAAGAAAAAAAAAAGGGTATGCAGCTGTTTCAAATGGGTGTGGACGAGCATATACACTGCCAGCACATTAGTGTGAAATACAGTAAATAGATCCAAACGTGTTAGTAATGTTATCTATATCTATGTTATGTATAAAGAAAATAGGAAGTTTTGATGTAAACATTTCTTACTCAATTTTATTCTTATAACTATCATTTCAAATGTTCTTTAATTCCTATAATTACTCTTCAATCAATTCACATTCTCATTTACATACAGAAAATTAAGGATGAGTTTATTTAAACTTTAAAAACAATAATTTTAAAATAAGTATATAAAGGCTACCAATCCAAATATAACATACCAAAGCTAGTTACTAATGAATCCTTTGGCTCGGCTTAACAAATTTGTCTAAGTCATGCAATATATAGTAGTCCTTATTAAGAAACAGAAAACAATGAACTTTGATAATAGCAATGATCTTCACATATCATCATCATGTGAGTTACTTGTCAGATTCCAACTGTGTTGAAGATGGTTTAGATGCCTGCAAGAATATTAATAAATTTATAGATTCCTGTAACATAAATATGTCTAGATATAAAAATATAAAATCAGTGAAATATTATTAAACTATATACTGATCTGGGAGAATAAGTTTTCCTGCATTTCCTCTTAGACCTTCCTCATAGGACTGAAGCAAAATACATAGGGACAAATAATTAAAGAAACATGTAATGAAAGTGTTAATGTTACTACAAAAGAGTGCACGAGAAAAGTTGGGAATGAAGTGTCAAAATTTTTTAACAATGAAATGGGAACCATTCTTCAAAACTTTCAGTCTGAAACTCAAAATATGTTCCCAACGGGGGCTTAAGATCTTTCTTTTCAAGCATTTTGAAGCAACATGTGCAATGAAAGTGAGCCAAAAGTTTACAACTACCAAACCAAAGTCAAAACAGAATCATTTGAAGATGATTGAATGAAAGTAGTAGTTGAACAAAGGCCATATTGATTTTTCCAAATGATCAAATCCAACAAATCCAGTAATTTTATTTGCACAAAATAATAACATAGCTCACACATAAAGCTAAAACATGGTTCCTTACCTGTCACTGGTGTGTTTTAAAAACTGAGGAACATAGAACTGCAAATAACTACATGAGTTTCATTCCATCTATTAATAACTGAAAGAAAAGGAGGGTTTGTGTGTGAGTATATATATATATATAACATTAATTTATACGTAGTTAAAATGGATCACTTCAAAGGTACCTGGACCAAAAAAGTATATTCAAGTAAAAAAAAAATCTAACAATGTCAACCATACCATTTTAATAATATTTGAAAAATATGAGAAAATAGAGAAAAATGTATTACAGTTTGGGAGAAGCAAAATATGTTAGTCTGATATAAGCCAAGAGAATCGAACAACCAAGGTTAATGGTGGCAGAAGTAGGGTGAGGAAAAGCCTGACATTTTGAAAATTATCAGCAATATTATTATTATGAACACTTTTTTCAAGTAAATTTAATAAATTCAAATTTTGTATATACCAGTTCGGTAAAAAAAAACGCTAAAATATTCTTATAAAAGTTAGAATCACCGGAAAAAATTGTGTCAAAAATTCATGCCAATCCATAATTTCTTTTGAAGTTTTATGTAGAGACTTGGTCACATAATGGATCTTAAAGTACTATTTTCGCATTTCCCGGTCAAATTCACCCACATTTAGATTACTTGTTAATGGCTGATCAAGTTTGATACATTCATTTTCTGAAACAAGAAGTTTTCGGTTTTTAAGATATAATATCAATCACTTCACACCCCTTCAATGTATCTTATTTTTATCACAAATTATTTTCCTTCGTTAACAACAGTTATAATTTTTCTTAATTGTAGGGGTTCCTTAATTTTCTTATTTCCCCGTAAAAGGAAATAAGAGCCAAAAAGCCATATTTAAGCGTTCAAAGCCTGAAACAAACTCGGAATGAGGAATCTGCATATGCAAAATTATGCAACGTGCAAAACTTCTTGGCTAAGAGATGAAACAAAATCCTAAAATCAAAAATCCACAAAAGCAAATCAATCAATTATCAAGCAAAGATGTAGAAACCTTAATTGTTAAAAAGAGAAAGGGACCAAAATCTGATAGTGCATGAACAAAAGCGAAAAGAGGAAAACACAATTCAAAGCAGCAAGTGTGAGGGAAATATGGTCAATGAAGCAGTAGTCTAAAAGTCAATTGGTGTTTTTCATGGAAACCAATGTTCAATTTGGTTGTATCGAACTGTCGATTTGCAGGCCAGGAGAAAATGTGAAAGAGCACGTCAAGAATCTACAGTTACATTGAGAAAGAAGATAAGCGAGAAGGGTTAATCAGAGAATGGGAATCATCATGTTGAATTGCAGTTACATTTATGAGTTGTTGTGTAGTGTTTTTTTTTTTGATAAATACATCTTCTCTTTTATATTTTTTCTCAATCTACGTTACCATTTAATTTTCAATATACACTACTTCAAACTTTTTTTCTTTTTTTTTTTTATTTTTTAATTTAAAATATTATAAAATATAAATGTTATATTATATAATTTTTCAATTGATTTTAAAATTACCTATTTATTAAATTAAATTTTATAATTTTTTTTAAATTTTTTTAAAGAAAATGATATTATTAAATATAGTTGTTTTTGTTTTATTATTTAATTTACTTAACATATTTTTTTGGTGAATATTTTTATTTAAAATCTGAATTTTCTAATATAATTATTTTAAGACAATTATATTACTAAATATAATTAGTTTGTTTATGTCATTAGATTTAATTAAAGATGAGAAGACTTTTTGTTTAACAACTTATTTATAGAAGAACATTATATTACATTATCAATAAAATACTTAAACAATTACAATTGACTAAGGAAAAATCTAAGATGGAGATATGTTAGGACAATTGTTTCTATTATCACTATGTTGTCGACAAATTTCACATTTTCTTCTACTTTCCCGTTCATTTTCTTCTTAATCCATCTCGGTAGGAATGCGAGTTGAAACGAGGCGGCCCTTTGTCGTCCTCATTCTCCTTGGATCAGGACCCCACTAATCTCATTCATTGCTAATTAAATATTTTTAAAGATATTTTCAATATATTTTTATTATAAAAAAAACTCATATTTAGTCGTTATCAGTATCTTTTAGATATTTTAATCTTTTCTTTTCATATCTACACGCCATAAATAATAAAAATATCAATTCTTATCACTTAAGCCAAAAATAACTGCTAAATAAATATTTTAAAAGATATTTTCAATATATTTTTATTTAAAGATATTTTCAATATAGCAGTTACTTTGAAATTTTATGTCTACTGTATAAGATAGATGTATCAATTATTTTTTTTCCGTGTTTTTTAGTTTATTTTAATACTAGTAGCTGATTTTCTTATTTTTTTAATTAACGAACATAACAAAAAAATATCAACAGCACATAAATTTAACTACAAAAGTACATATAAAGTAACTAAAAAATTGTACTATAATTTTATCCAATTTTTTTATTTTTCTTTATCTGTATATTTTTTCTTTAAAAAAATAAAAAACAAAATTATAAAATTTAATTTAATAAATAAGTAATTTTAAAACCAATTAAAAAAATTATATAATATAATATTTGTATTTTATAATATTTTAAATTAAAAAAAAACAAAAGGAGAAAGTCCCAAGTAATGTATATTAAGAATTAAATTGCAAAGTAGTATAGATTGGAAAAAGTAGGAGAGAGAAGGTGTATTTACAGAAGAAAAAAAACCTTGTGTCGTGTTGCGGTTGTCGCAACCTATCCTTCGGCGGGAGGGCGACGTAGGGCTCACAGGTGCGTCTTTCAAGGGAGGAAGGCGCGCGGAGTCGGGAAGGTATTAGCACCCCACGAACTTTAAGTGTGAAAGGTTCCAAAGTTGTTTTTACGCACAGGGAATGGAATGTATTAGCACCCCACGCATCCGTCACAAGGGACGACAACCTTTAATCGATTGTGCAAGACATGACTTCAAAATTATGTATTTCCCCTTTTTTATGTTTTTTAGCTTTTTATGGGTCTTTTTGTATTTTTTATCTTTTTGTGGTCGACAAGCGTGTTTCCTTCGCTCCTACATATTCCTCAATTGCGATGAGGAAATCAGACTTATGTAGTTCTTTCAGAACTAAACATTAGTTAAGTTGTTTTTATCTTTTTTCGCAAGATTGATTTTAACTGAACAAAAGTCGTTTAAGGCGTTGGACCGTTAAACGATCTTTTGATTCTTTTGAAAGGAGAGAAACGTTAAGACATTTGACCATTAACGATCTCTTGTTTTTTTGAAAAGGGATGGTCGACAAAAGCGGGGTTTTTGCTCCTACGTATCCTCGATTTGCGATGAGAAACTCAGACATACGTAGTTCTTGCGAAAGCAGTAAAGTTATGTGTTGATTTTATTCTCTTGAACAGTCCATGTTAATCGATAAAAGCAAAGAGGACCGTTTTAAGGCGTTGGAACTTAAAACGGTTTTAAGTGACTTTTGCGAACAAAGCTTGGTTTGTGAGTTAATTTTAGCCTTAGTTTCACTTTGGTTATTAGTCAATTCATTCAAGGAAACTATCAAAGAAAAACGTCCGATTGATTTTTTTTTATTATTTTTTTATTTTTTTAAGATATTTTGATTATTTTATTATTATTTTACCTTTTTTTTATTTAACTAAGGTTACAGTGTGAATAATCGGTTAAATTTTGCTTTAACAGTGATTAAAAGACATTACAACACAAATGATCAGTTGAAATTCATTTTATCATTTATTAGGTGAGATAATAGCTTAAACGATCGGTTAAAGCTTGTTAAAAATGGAAAAAGGGGGTACGAAAAGTAAGCGACATGAAAATGAAAGCATACAAAACAAGAATGGATCACTGAGGGTGCATAGAATGAATTAAAAGATTCGATTTTGAGAACTTACCAGTTGAAGACCGAAGAACGACAAAGAACAAACGAAGAACGAATGAAGAACGACAAAGAACTTCCACAGAATCGCTCACGGAAACGTCTCAGAAGTGTTACGGAAGCACCTCGGCTTGGATTTTTCTCATTTTTCTTCTTCTCCTCACTAATTTTAAGTGATTCCTGAGTTTCTAGGGTGCTAGGCCTTTCCCTTAGCCTCCAATGCCCTTTAAATAGAAAAAAATGGGGAGGAGGTTGCCGCCCAGCTTGCCCAGGCTTCCTCAGAAAGTTTCCTGATGCACCCCCCAAATTGCTAAGTTCACCCCTATTTTCATATTTTACAGAAAAGTTACGGAAGTATTGCGGAAGCATATCATACTTGATTTTCTACTTTTTTTTCTCTCCCCTTTCACCAATCTTAAGTGAAATATGCTTACTCAGGGTTTCAGAAATGTTACGGAAGCCCCGGATGCCATTTTTCAACAAAATGGGGGAGGTGGTTGCCGCCAAGCCCACCCAGGTGAGCTAGGTTGCTTCCACCTGAAGCAAGAAAAAGTCCAGAATCTTCTAGATAGGCCCAGATTTAAAAATTACTATTTACACCCCTAGTGTTATAAGTTCACCCCCCATTTTTGTGTTTTTTGACTGTTTTCTTTCCGAAACCTCACAAAACTTTATGGATTCTACGACGATGGGTGTTAAGCCTTCTGAAGCGATCAACAATGGTCCCAAAATGAAATTAGGGTGTAACAGTCTATTTACACACCCCACTTTGCTAAATACACTCCCATTTTCGTGTTTTTCAACCGATTTCTTTTCGAAACGTCACAGAACCTTACGGATTCCACGACGATGGGTGTTAAACATCCTGAAGTGATCAATTAAGGTCCGGATGCTGACAAACAAATATCCTCGGATGAAATTAGGGTATGACAGTTGTCCTTCTTTACTTATCTTTTATCGAAGATAAAAGGGAAGTAAAGATAAGACACTAATTTCGTTCGAGTTGAATCTTTACTTGACCGGCCACTAGCAGAAATCCAAGCAGTAAAACTTGTGAAGGCATGAAGACATTGAAATTCCTCCTTTTCTCGTTTAATTCTTTTGCATTTTCATTTTTTTAACTGATGGGGAAGTAGGAATAGTGTCCGTAAGGACATATGTTAATTGATTTCATGGATCTGAACCTGTGTACAATAATTTGGGATTTAAACAGTATATGTTTGAACAATATTTTCTAGAAGCACAGCAATCGAATATTTTAGTTGAATAATACTGTAGCAGTAAGACACGTAGATGATGAAGGACAGTAAGGCTAAGGTGTATTGTTCAAATAAAATGTTATGACATAATATACTGGTGGCTATGGAAGTATCGTTCAAACTATATTGCATAAAAAAAGAGTTTTTTCTTACATTTTTCAAATCCAGGAAATTTAGTTACATATATGCTTACGGAAATATTTCTATGGAACCATATGACGACAATGATATTGGAGGATGAATTTAACATGTCTCGCCTTTTATGCTCCTTTTCTCGCAATTCATTTAGATCTAACTCGTCTTCATCCTCTTCTTCAATGATGTCACCCAAAAACAACAATTTGCTCAATGAGCATGAAAACCAGATCCATGAGGTCGCCCCAAAACACAATCTCTTTGATGAGGAAGTTCGATTCGAAGATATAAATCAAAACATGGATGACTGGAACATTCTAGAAATCCCTCAGGATACATTGTATGTTCCTGAGACAATTAAAGACAAACATAACTTTGATTACATAATCAAAACTGTAGAAAATAATATTCCTCTAGGACTAGATATAGGGGAAGAATTCCATTTACTTTCAAAAAATTCAATATATGAACATAGCCATAAGTATAAATATCTACACATCGGTTGTGTACAAGTAGCCATCAAGCCCTTAATTGATATGGGCATAGATGCAACAGTTTTAATGTGCCTAAGAGATATTAGGCATAACAAATTTGAAGATTCCTTAATTGGAATGGTAGAAACGAGCTTAGGACAAGGTCCAATATATTTCAACTATTATCCAAACAAAACGGTGAGTCTGATGGACAGAAACATTCTTGACTCTTTGTTTTTAAACATCCACTTTCATGGCCTTGACATGAAAGAAGGATCAATTCCAGCAGCTTTAATTTATAGGATCCAGTACAAGGTCATGAATACTTGTGCGTCTAGAGTCCTTTTGAAGCCTCAAAGAGGAGAAACAAATTTGTTTATCACTAATATGACAAAGGCTAATGTTTCTCTCCCAATAACAATAAAATGGTTATGGATAAGGCCACACCGTCTGTCCCCCGACCTGCTCCAACAATAGAACAAATCAAACAAGATAACTCCGATAAGGTAGAAATAACCTTCAATAGGAGAAATTCTTTTTCATCAAGGATAGAAGCCTCTAGGTCTGAATATGAGTCAACCAGAAGGTCTTTTTCAGTTAGAACCCTTTCAATTCCAGTAGGATTAACTAGATCTGAGTCACGCAACCAGTTCCCTACTGTAAACCTCCAAGGATTATATACCACTTCTAGTATACCTAGAACAACTTACAACCAAGAACAGGAGGACGACCAAAAGTCGATCCAATCCCAACTTATTCTTCTATGGAACCTTATGATGTTATCTGACAACTTTAGCATTGATAAGGAAACCCTTAGGAAAGACTTTTACTCTCCAGAAAATGAACCTCAACGGAGATGGTTTTTCCAACAATATAAGAGTACAAATAGAAAACATATCCAAGACAAGTTCTATGAATTTGTCGAGAGAGTCAAAATTAATGTCCTTTTCTTTGATTGGTTTCTTACTTATACCATCAGAAAGGATATAGATTACCCATGGAAACAAGACATCATAGGTGATCCAACAACAAATGTCATAACAAACTGGCAAATGAAGGACGGTGAGTTAATCCAATCAGAATTACCTCCTGTAACACAATATCAACTACCAAATGTCAAAGACAGTAACAATAAACCTGTCATGGCAGTTCCATTCAAAACAAAAGATGTCAACGAGGAAGTAACCTCCAAAGGCATTAAGAGCCTTATGGAACAGGCAAATTATAGCAACAAATATTTACAAGTTTTAGGAGAAACCATTAAATCTAAGGTAGTTCCTAAACAAAAATCAGTTGAAGAAGCTTCACCAAGCATTCCCATTGAAAAACCATTGTTCAAACCTTTCAAAATTAGCGGTCAGAAAAAACAAGTCCTTAATTGAAGGGGTAGGAGACAATAATAGTGAATTACTAAATAAACTTGGTAGTTTGCTTAAGGTCATTCCAGAAACTCCCTAAACCTTAGAAAATACATAAAAAATGGTAACAAGAAGTACCTCCAAATTAGTTAATGTCATTAATGAAGATAGTGACCAAAATTCTGAAGATACAACTGAGACAGGCTCAATATTAGAAAAGAAAATATAAACCCAATTATTTCCAAACACTGGAAAACACTCTCTAAACTATATTATCAATGTCCAATTGCCCCTGACCTTCTACTAGAAGAGAGAGGTGAAAACAATTTTAAGAGTTTTAGTGCAAATAACATCTATGAATGGAACATAGATGCACAAACGGAGTATAACATCATGAACACACTCCAACATTTGACCATGGTAGCCACAACCTACCAAACCTCCCATGAATGTTCGGAAGAAACCATTATAGATATCTTAGTGGCAAGATTTTCTGAACAATTGAAAGGATGGTGGGATAATTATCTCACTAACGAAGAGAAATAAAAAATTTACAGCGTAGTTAAGACTGATTTCAATGGAAAAGTCATTACTAATGACGACGATAAGGAGATTCCTGACGCTGTTAATACATTAATTTTTACAATAGCTCAACATTTCATTGGAGACCCATCTCTGTGGAAAGACAGGTCTGCAGAATTGTTATCAAACCTTAAGTGTAGAACCTTAGCAGATTTTAGGTGGTACAGAGATACCTTCTTAACTAGGGTTTACACTAGATAAGACAGTCAACAACCTTTTTGGAAAGAGAAATTTCTAGCCGGTCTTCCAAGATCATTAGGAGATAAGGTTAGAGATAAAATCCGTAGTCAATATGCTAATGGAGACATTCCATATGAAAGCTTAAATTACGGTCAATTAATTTCTTATGTCCAAAGGTAGCCTTAAAAATTTGTCAAGATGACAAAATGCAGAGACAATTAGCCAAAGAAAAGGCTCAAACAAAGAAAGACTTAGGTTCTTTCTGCGAACAATTTGGTCTCCCAGCCTGTCCAAAACAAAATAAAAAACAAACCTCTAGGAAAGAAACCCATAAGAGTAAACCAGTCAATAAAAAGCGATTTCCAAGAAGGAGATACTCGCACAAACCTTCAACCAGTAAAGAGATGGAAAATCTCAGACAAAAATTAAAGTAAAAAAATAAGATGTTATAATTGTGGAAAACAAGGCCACATTAGTAAATATTGTAGGTTAAAGAAAAAAATTAAGAAATCTTAACCTAGAACCAGCCATTGAGGAGAAGATTAATAATTTGTTCATAGAAACTTCGGAGGAAGAAACAAAAACTTCATCCTCCATGCTTTCCGATGAAGACCTCAACATGATCTAACAAGATGAACAACCATCGTCCACGGATGATGATGAAAGACAAATCAATACTCTAACAAGAGAACAAGATCTCTTGTTTGAGGTGATCAATTCCATACATGATCCCCAGGAAAAGAAGGTTTTCCTGGAAAAACTAAAGAAAACATTAGAGGTAAAACCTAGACAAAAAGATTTTATTACAAACAATAAGTTTGATGTTAGTAACATATTCAAAAGGTTAGAAAATACTTCAGCCAAACCAACAACAATCTAGGATCTCCAAATAGAAATTAACAACCTCAAAAGAGAAATAAAAGAACTTCATCAACAACAAGAAATTCATCAAATCATCCTTTCTCAACTTGAGGAAGAAAGTGATTCTGAAAGTATCAAAGCTAGTGAGGAAAACCAAGCTGAAAACTTGGAAGATGACATATTTATGGGATTAATCAACAAGATTAAAATCCAAAAATTTTACATAAACATTAAAATTATTATTAATGATTTTGTGCTAGATACAATGGCCTTATTTGTGCTAGATACAATGTTTATGGGATTAATCAGCAAGATTAAAATCCACTTTCTTTGATGTGTATGCAATGACATGTTCCTGGGTATGGACTCTTTGTTTGAGGATACCACCATAATCTATGTCTGATGCATCTGTTTTGACAATTTTGAATGCCTGTGGAATGGGAAGATACAAACATTTTATGGATTGGACTTTGAACTTGATTTCTTTTATGGTTTGGCTATGAATGTCAGACCAAGGAGACTGGCAGTTTCCAAGTCAAAAATCAATATGTTCCAAACTCAGATTAGGTTCCTTGGTCATAACATATATCAGGGTACGATTACTCCAATCGAAAGATCAATAGAATTTTCCAATAAATTCCCAGACCAAATAACAAACAAAACCCAGTTACAAAGATTTCTAGGTTGTCTGAATTATGTGGGTGATTTTGTTCCCTACTTAAATAACATTGTCAAACCATTGCATGATAGGCTAAAGAAAAATCCGCCTCCTTGGTCTGACATTCATACCCAGACCGTAAAAGAAATCAAGTTCAAAGTCCAATCCATAAAATGTCTGTATCTTCCCATTCCACAGGCATTCAAAATTGTTGAAACAGATGCATCAAACATAGGTTACGGTGGTATCCTCAAACAAAGAGTCCATACCCAGGAACAGGTCATTGCATACACATCAAAGCATTGAAATTCTGCACAAGAAAAATATTCAACTGTTGAAAAAGAAGTTTTAGCAATTGTTTTGTGCATTTCCAAATTTCAATTTGATTTACTAAATCAAAAATTTTTAATCAGGGTTGATTGCAAATCAGACATTTTATGGATTGGACTTTGAACTTGATTTCTTTTACGGTTTGGGTATGAATGTTAGACCAAGCAGGTGGATTTTTCTTTACATATATATATATATATATATATATATATATATATATATATATATATATATATATATATATATATATATATTGGTGAAGACATTGTCATCTTCGAAGTGCAGATGAGGACATTGTCACCTTTTGATGCAATGAATGAAGAGGTTGTTGTCTTTGAAATGTAGATGAGGGTCATTGTCGCCTTCTGAAGGCATGCAATGACTGAAGACATTGTCGTCTTCGAAATGTAGATGAGGACATTGTCACCTTTGAAGGCATGCAATGACTGAAGACATTGTCATCTTCGAAATGTAAATGAGGGTCATTGTTGCCTTTTGAAGGCATGCAATGACTGAAGACATCGTCGTCTTCGAAATGTAAATAATGGTCATTGGCACCTTTTGAAAGCATGCAATGACTGAAGGCATTTTTGTCTTCGAAATGTGTGAGGACATTGTCGCCTTTGAAGGCATGCAATGATTGAAGACATTTTTGTCTTCGAAATGTGTGCGGATTACTGTATAGGGCGTCTCTGCATGCTACCTAACTTCTCACAGGTCGGGGTAGCATAAATGTGTGTATGGATAACCCTTGGGTGTCTTCACATGTCACCCGATTCTCACAGGTCGGGGTAACAGAATTGTGTGTGTGTGCGGATAACCCTTGGGTGTCTCCGCATGTCACCCGATTCTCACAGGTCGGGGTAACAGAATTGTGTGTGTATGCGGATAATCCTTGGGTGTCTCTGCATGCTACCTGACTTTTCACCGGTCGGGGTAGCAGGACTGTGTGTGTGTGTGCGGATAACCCTTGGGTGTCTCCGCATGCTACATGACTTTTCACCGATCGAGGTAGCAAAACTGTGTGTGTGTGTGTGCGGATAACCCTTGGGTGTCTCCGCATGCTACCTGACTTCTCACCGGTTGGGGTAGCGGAACTGTGTGTATGTACGAATAACCACTTGGGTATTTCCGCCTGCCACTTGACTCACGGGTCAGGATCAACATATGTTGTCTTTGTACGAATAACCACTTGGGTATTTCCGCCTGCCTCCTGACTCTTGGGTCAGGATCAACAGATGTTATCTTTGTACGGATAACCACTTGGGTATTTCTGCCTGCCACCTGACTCTTGGGTCAAGATCAACAGATGTTATCTTTGTACGGATAACCACTTGGGTATTTCCGCCTGCCACCTGACTCTTGGGTTAGGATCAGGAGATGTTGTCTTTGTACAGATAACCACTTGGGTATTTCCACCAGCCACCTGACTCTTGGGTCAAGATCAACAGATGTTGTCTTTGTACGGATAACCACTTGGGTATTTCCACCTGCCACCTGACTCTTGGGTCAGGATCAGCAGATGTTGTCTTTGTACGGATAACCACTTGGGTATTTCCGCCTGTCACCTGACTCTTGGGTCAGGATCAGAAAATGTTGTCTTTGTACGGATAACCACTTGGGTAGTTCTGCCTGCCACCTGACTCTTGGGTTAGGATTAGCAGATGTTGTCTTTGTACAGATAACCACTTGGGTATTTCTGCCTGCCACCTGACTCTTGGGTCAGGATCAGCAGATGTTTTCTTTGTACGGATAACCACTTGGGTATTTCCGCCTGTCACCTGACTCTTGGGTCAGGATCAGAAAATGTTGACTTTGTATGGATAACCACTTGGGTATTTCCGCTTGCCACCTGACTCTTGGGTCAGGATCAACAAATGTTGTCTTTGTACAGATAACCACTTGGGTATTTCTGCCTGCCACCTGACTCTTGGGTCAGGATCTGCAGATGTTGTGAGACTAAAATAGTCTCGGCCAGAAGATGCTGACATCTCCGGAAAGGGTGCAGATGACCACATTGGTCTCTGCTTGTCAATCGGACTTGGAGTCTCCGAATGACAAGGTGCGGATAACCTTAAGGTGTCTCCGCATGCTACTGGACTCTTGGGTCGCTGGATAGGAAAAGTCGTCACGGATAACCATCGGGTGTGTAGAAGCAAAGCTTCATGATGAATCAAGAGTGGTTCAAAGATGTTTTGATGATAACAAAGATGATGACAAAAGATGATGACAAAGGTGATGACAAAAAGCTCAAAGGTCAATCAAAGAATGAGTTCAAGATATTCAAGATAGAATCAAGAACACTTCAAGATTCAAGAGGAAAGATGATTCCAAGAATCAAGAATCAAGAATCAAGATTCAAGAGATCAAGATTTCAAGAATCAAGATTCAAGAGATCAAGATTCAAGACTCAAGATTCAAGAATTAGGAGAAGGCTTAATCAAGATAAGTATGAAAAGGTTTTTCTCAAAAATTGAGTAGCACATGGATTTTTCTCAAAACATGTTTACCTAAGAGTTTTTACTCTCTGGTAATCGATTACCAGATTGTTGTAATCGATTACCAGTAGAAAAATGGATTTGAAAAAGTTTTCAAATGAATTTACAACGTTCCAATTGATTTTAAAAAGCTGTAATCGATTACAATGTTTTGGTAATCGATTACCAGTGCCTTTGAACGTTGAAATTCAAATTCAAATGTGAAGAGTCACATCCTTTCACATAAAAGCTTTGTGTAATCGATTACACTGATTTGGTAATCGATTACCAGTGATTGTTTTTGAATAAATCAAAAGATGTAACTCTTCAAATGGTTTTTTGACTTTTTCAAATTGGTTTTAAGTTTTTCTAAAAGTTATAACACTTCTAAATGGTCCTCTTGGCCAGACATGAAGAGTCTATAAAAGCAAGGCTTTGATTTGCATTTCAATACACTTTTCCAATCAATCTTATACAATCCTTTACAAGCCTTGAATCTCTTTGAACTTCTTCTTCTTCTTTGTGCCAAAAATTTTCCAAAGTTTTCTAGTTTTCTAAACCTTGAAAACTTGTGCTATTCATTCTTTTCATCTCTTCTCCCTTTGCCAAAAAGAATTTGCCAAGGACTAACCGCCTGAATTCTTTTTGTATCTCTCTTCTCCCTTTTCCAAAAGAACGAAGGACTAACCGCCTAAATTCTTTTGTGTCTCCTTTCTCCCTTGTCAAAGAATTCAAAATGACACAGTTTGAGAATTCTTTTGATTCTTCCCATTCCCTTATACAAAAGTGTTCAAAGGACTAACCGCTTGAGAATTCTTTTGTATCCCCATTCACAAAGTATCGAAGGTTTAACCGCCTGAGATCTTTGTCTTAACACATTGGAGGGTACATCCTTTGTGGTACAAGTAGAGGGTACATCTACTTGGGTTTGACTGAGAACAAGAGAGGGTACATCTCTTGTGGATCAGTTCTAGTGGAGGGTACATCCACTAGGTTCAAAGAGAACAAGGAAGGGTACATCCCTTGTGGATCTTTGCTTGTAAAAGGATTTTTACAAGGTTGAAAGAAATCTCAAGGACCGTAGGTCGCTTGGGGACTAGATGTAGGCATGGGTTGTTGCCGAACCAGCATAAAAACTCTTGTGTGTTTGTCTCCTTCTTCCCTACTCTTTTACTTTCCGCTGTGCATTTTAATTTCCGCTTTTACTTTCTGTTAAGTTTCTCTTCTACTCCTTATTCTCTTAACAACATAGTAAAAGCCTTAGAAGAGTAATTTTTTAATTAGTAAAGGTTTAGGAATAATTAATTCAACCCCCCTTCTTAATTATTCTGAGGCCACTCGATCAACAAGTGGTATCAGAGCCAGGTTTCTTGTAGAAAGTTTAACCACTTCAAGATTCATGGCCTCTTTAGATTCTTTATCTTTCAAAAGTTTTTTCAGGAACAGGTTACTCCAAGATCATGATAAAGACCAAGTCAACTTGTGTCTCATGACAAAATCTGATGAGAATAACAAAGAAGATTTTGTAAGGAAAAGTGGTACATCGACCGTGGATGTTACCAAGCATATGACGGGAGATGTATCCAAGTTTACAACCTTTTCCCCAAGAAAAGTGGACATGTTACATACGGCGACAACAATATTAGTAAAATCTCAAAAGAGGTAACATCTAAGCCGTCTCTATGAATTAAGGTATGATTTGCATTTTCAGTTAAATTATATTTGTGGATAATAGAAAATAATTGTTGAAATTGTTTGATTGTGTTTATAATGTTTGAATTGATTAATGCTTGAATTGTTTATGTTTTGTTTGTTTTGACATGATAGAATAATTGAATTAAGTAAATAATTACCATGATATGTGTTGATAATTGTTATTTGATACTTAAATTTCAATGTTTAATTCTCTGGTAATCGATTACCCAAACTATGAGTAATCGATTACAATAGAATAGACTTAGTTTTATAAATTGAAGATAAGTTCAAAATTATTTGATTATGTTAAAATTTATTATGATTAATTAACTATATTTAGTTTAAAAGAATTTCAATATACATGATTGATTTTTTGTCTTTGGTAATTGTGTCCAATTTTTTTAGAAGTTTGAAAATTAAAATTTGGAAGTTATTGGAAGTTGAAAGTTGAAAATAGAAGTTGGAAGTAGAAGTTATTAGAAGTTGGAAGTTGAAATTTGAAATTTAAAATTTAATATTTGAAATTTGATATTTGAAATTTGAATTTTGAAATTTAAAATTCAAAATTTAAAATTTGAAATTTGAAATTTGAAATTTGAAATTGAAATTTAAAAATTTGAAATTTGAAATTTTTTTAGAAAGTATTCTGCATAGTTAGTTGATTGTTAATTAAATTTAATTAATTTGAAATGTTTGATGATTGATTGTGCTTGAAAGTTATTATGATTTTTTTTAAAAGTTATGTTGATTATTTTGATAATATATATATTTAAAAATGATTATGCATGATTTTTGATGTAATATGTGATTAGTCATTTATGAATGGTTTATGTATGGTTTTATATCTCTTGTATGATTCTTGCATAATTTTTAAATATGACATGTGAATTACTTGCTTAAGGTTCATTCATAAAATTTTTCAAAATCCATTATGTTATATTTATTTATTTTTATATAAAAAATTTCATATATAAAGTATTTTTTTTTATTCTGAAAAATGTGTTATCAAGCATGAGCATGATAAAGATATTGAACATGTAGGTGTCAGAGAAAATAATGATTACATGATTGATTGAGTTCTTTGAACTTTCTAAATTTTTAAATTATCTTTAACAAATCTCAATGTTTGATAATGTCTGTGATCTATATCCTTCAATCCTTGTATAATTCTTGTTTGATATGTTTGAATTACTTTATTGATTGTTCAAAATATTTTTTATGCTGTTCAAAATTATTATATTGTATTTCAAATAAAATTATTTTGATATGATAAAACCTTCTATGATAATAAAAACTCATCTTGGTAAGTGTTGATAGTCAATTAGCACTTAGTCTTAGGAAAAAGGTGACTGTGTTTTAAAAATTTGTAGATACTAAAAACCACTAACCAAAGACTCTTTCTACACCATTAGAAGAGAATTAGGACTTCTAGATGCAAGTGACTTAGACAAATGATTTATGTTTTGATGACTTATGACTTATTTGTTATTTATGCACATATGCTTCTATTATAATGTGAGGATAATTTATTATCGTGTTTGATTTCTATAAGCTTCTCTTTTCTTGTTTAATGATTATATTTTGTTTCTAATCCTTGTATTTGGGTATGTTTTTATGACATTTGAATACTTAGTATTTCTTTTATTATTTGATTAGTATGACTGAACATGATGATTATATTTACTTGCTCTTGGTTGTTTATGGTTATGAGTTTTAAACTCAATTATTTTGATGATATATGATTAGTGGTATGTACTTTTATTTGGTTATTATGAATGACTTTTTGGATTATATGACATTCTATGAAGTATTATATTTCTAGTGTGATGAATGGTTATGATATCTTATTTGATTGTTTTCTATTCTCGTGTATTTGGCTATATTATTATGACATTTGAAAAAATTAGTATTTCCTTTATTTGCATGGTATGATTGAACAATTATGAATTATGTTATATGACTATGTGATTTTTCTATATATTTTGATCTAGTCATGTTTCTTGCTTCATGATATGGTTTATATTTTTCCATCAATGTTGTATGGATGCTTAGTTATATTTGTATGCTTCAAATTTGTTACGCACTTTGGCTTTTTGTTGATGCCAAAGGGGGAGAGAAATAGGGATTAAATCAAGAACTCACATGAGTAATCAACTTAATTTTAAGATAAGCATAAATTCAAAAACAAAGGGGGAGAATGGAAATTTATGTGAGTGATCGACTAGGAAAAAGTGTGTGTGTGTGTTTCTTGATTTCAGAAGTTGTCATCATCAAAAAGGGGGAGATTGTAGAAGCAAAGCTTCATGATGAATCAAGAGTGATTCAAAGATGTTTTGATGATAACAAAAGATGATGACAAAGGTGATGACAAAAAGCTCAAAGGTCAATCAAAGAATGAGTTCAAGATATTCAAGATAGAATCAAGAACACTTCAAGATTCAAGAGGAAAGTTGATTTCAAGAATCAAGAATCAAGAGACCAAGATTTCAAGAATCAAGATTCAAGAGATCAAGATTCAAGACTCAAGATTCAAGAATCAAGAGAAGGCTTAATCAAGATAAGTATGAAAAGGTTTTTCTCAAAAATTGAGTAGCACATGGATTTTTCTCAAAACATGTTTACCAAAGAGTTTTTACTCTCTGGTAATCGATTACCAGATTGTTGTAATCGATTACCAGTAGCAAAATGGATTTGAAAAAGTTTTCAAATGAATTTACAACGTTCCAACTGATTTCAAAAAGTTGTAATCGATTACAATGTTTTGGTAATCGATTACCAGTGCCTTTGAACGTTGAAATTCAAATTCAAATGTGAAGAGTCACATCCTTTCACATAAAAGCTTTGTGTAATCGATTACACTGATTTGGTAATCGATTACCAGTGATTGTTTTTGAATAAATCAAAAGATGTAACTCTTCAAATGGTTTTTTGACTTTTTCAAATTGGTTTTAAGTTTTTCTAAAAGTTATAACTCTTCTAAATGGTCCTCTTGGCCAGACATGAAGAGTCTATAAAAGCAAGGCTTTGATTTGCTTTTCAATACACTTTTCCAATCAATCTTATACAATCCTTTACAAGCCTTGAATCTCTTTGAACTTCTTCTTCTTCTTTGTGCCAAAAATTTTCCAAAGTTTTCTAGTTTTCTAAACCTTGAAAACTTGTGCTATTCATTCTTTTCATCTCTTCTCCCTTTGCCAAAAAGAATTTGCCAAGGACTAACCGCTTGAATTCTTTTTGTATCTCTCTTCTCCCTTTTCCAAAAGAACGAAGGACTAACCGCCTAAATTCTTTTGTGTCTCCTTTCTCCCTTGTCAAAGAATTCAAAATGACACAGTTTGAGAATTCTTTTGATTCTTCCCATTCCCTTATACAAAAGTGTTCAAAGGACTAACCGCTTGAGAATTCTTTTGTATCCCCATTCACAAAGTATCAAAGGTTTAACCGCCTGAGATCTTTGCCTTAACACATTGGAGGGTACATCCTTTGTGGTACAAGTAGAGGGTACATCTACTTGGGTTTGACTGAGAACAAGAGAGGGTACATCTCTTGTGGATTAGTTCTAGTGGAGGGTACATCCACTAGGTTCAAAGAGAACAAGGGAGGGTACATCCCTTGTGGATCTTTTCTTGTAAAAGGATTTTTACAAGGTTGAAAGAAATCTCAAGGACCATAAGTCGCTTGGGGACTGGATGTAGGCACGGGTTGTTGCCAAACCAGTATAAAAACTCTTGTGTGTTTGTCTCCTTCTTCCCTACTCTTTTACTTTCCGTTGTGCATTTTAATTTCCGCTTTTACTTTCTGTTAAGTTTCTCTTCTACTCCTTATTCTCTTAACAACATAGTAAAAGCCTTAGAAGAGTAATTTTTTAATTAGTAAAGGTTTAGGAATAATTAATTCAACCCCGCCTTCTTAATTATTCTGAGGCCACTCGATCCAACAGGGTGTCCCCGAATGCCATCTGACTCATGGGTCGGGGTAGCAAAAGTGTGTGGGCGGATAACCATCGGATGTCTCCGCATGCCACTGGACTAACGGGTCGGGATAGCAAAAGTGTGTGTGTGGATTACTGTATAGGACGTCTCCGTGTGCCACTGGACTCACAGGTCACGATAGCAAAATGTGGGGTATTCGACAAAAGCGGGGCTTTTGCTCCTACGTATCCTCAATTTGTGATGAGGAACTTAGACCTACGTACTTCTTGAAAGCGGTGTGAGACTAAAATAGTCTCAGTGTTCTTTCCCTAAAATGTGAACATGCTTTAGTAAAGAAACAAAACCTCCAACTGATCAGAGCAACATATAATTTTTTGGAGAAAAATAATGTGTCTATTGGGGAAAGAGAGTATGTTGATAAAATTTTCTCATAACCACAAATGAGATTTTGGATGTTAGCATTTCATTTCTAAACGACCATTTAGAGGAAACACTGGGTCCAACTGAAATAGAAAGAAAACCACTCAATGTGTATCAATCTCACACAGGCAAATATTTTATCCTAATTCTGAACCATAGATATGTCATGACTTGATTTTGCAAATCATTTTCTATCAAATCAAATATTACATGTGTGATCATGGATCAATAGGAACTTTTTGGGAATAGTGTTTTGGTGGGAAATTTGGCTCTGAGTGTTTTGGCCTCTTCCTTTTCTATTTTTGTTTAGTGCGGGGAAAAAAAGTCGTCGGCGCACAAGATTTTTGTTGGTAATCAAAGGGAGAGGACCACTTCAAGCCGTGGTTTCTTTCTTTTCTTACTTGCTTGTGACAACTCTATATGTTTGTTCACATATTGTCTGGTCCGAAGACCTCTCTGTATATTTTCTTTTTGTTTTCTTCCAATCTTTGATCGGGAACTTTCTTCTTCTTTTTATTTCTTTCGATGTTTGACTTGAAACTTTCTTTTCTTTTGTTTTCTTCCGATCTTGATCGGGAACTTTTTTTTTTTTTTTTCTTTTTTTTGTTTTCTTCCAATATTCGATCGGGAATGTTCTTTTTTTCTTTTTCTTTTCGAAGCGTGTTAGCGGCTTAACAGTGAACGGATCTTCTTTGGGAGATCCCACTCTTCCTTCTTCTGATGGCAAGGACGAAAATTCTCATCCTGGAGCAAGGTTTATGGTGAGTTGAGATTTTGGCTCAAGGCTTGTAAACGGCCGGACATGATGTATGTCAGGGTGTTGGTTTGGTCAGCAATTCAGGGATAAAGGAATGTCCCACATTATTTCCATGACACACGTGCAACAATGATGATTTAGAAGTTTTATGCAAAACTAGTCATGCATGCACCCATGTGGACACTCAAGCATCAAGTTTTGTGGTCATGTGACACTAGGGCTCAAGATTCATTTTTCCTATTTAAGTCAACCCAGTGTTTCCAAAACATGCTCTTTTATCAATTCATGCCTTTATCCGAGTCCATTTTGGGTGTTCGGGAAAAATTTTCACAGCATTCACCCTTCATGTGTACACACATTTTTTTCAAAAAAACCTTGTGTTTTGATCGGTGAATTTTTCCAAAGGAAAATTGGAGTTTATTTCTTTTTGAAAGAATCTTGGCTTTTTAGTCAAAAATATATATATTTTTTTGTTTTTGTTTGTTTTTTCTATGAGGTATTTTGCTACCTAAACACATATATATTTTTGTGAGGCATTTTGCTACCTAAACATATACATACATATTCAAAGTATTTTTGCTACCTAAACATATATATATATTTTGTGAGGTATTGGCTACCTTCCCAGTTTGTGTGTCCAACTATGACTTAAGAAATAAAGGTTAACAAATAACAAGCAGAAATTTAAAAGGTCCTAGGCTGCCTCCTAGTAGCGCTTCTTTAACGTCTTGAGCCAGACGCATGATGACGACTTGTCGATCACGGGCCTAGTACCTGCTCGTACCTGCCCCGGTGGTTGGCCGCCTGCTAGTCGGTTATGTGTCGTAGGCAATACTCCAGCCTTTGTAGATGAGCTGAGGGGCTCTGGAGGTGGTGGCGGTGTGTCTGTTGCCCGCTGCTGGCCGTCCGCAGGCCACTGTGGTGCCTCGCCCTACACCTGCCTGGGGGCGCAGTACTTTGTGATGAAAGCTCGGTTACTAGGGGGCTTGATGACCTAGTTGGGGGTTGATGCAATCCTACCCCGCAAGGGCATTGGATAGAAGACTCCAAGTAGATTGGGCCAGAGATCCAAGGGAAGGCCCTAGGGTTCTCATGAGCCTTAGGGTAGATTTTGAGCCCATGGGCTAAATATGAGCCCGCTTATCTTTGTAAATATTAGAATAGGTTTTTCCTTCGTTTGGGCCTTGTATTTTGGCCATTCTAGTAGTATAGGGTTTTAGCCTTGTATTTCGAGACATTTTGAGTAGTCTTTGTAGTAGGGAATTTTTTGTATTTTCATGTATTTTGTCATGGGGGTGAGCTTAGCTATTATAGGGGTTGTGTAGCTAAGCTCTAGCTTTTCATCTCAAGGAGGTGAGCTTAGCTATTAGAGAGGTGTGTGTACCTAAGCTCTAGCTTCTATAGGAATCTTCTCAAGGAAGCTTCTCAAGGAGGTGAGCTTAGTTATTAGAGGGGTGTGTGTAGCTAAGCTCTAGCTTCTCAAGGAAGTTTTCTCAAAGAAGCTTCTCAAGGAAGTTTTCTCAAGGAAGCTACCTAGTCTATAAATAGAAGCATGTGTAACACTTGTTGTAACTTTGATGAATGAAAGTCTTATGAGACATACTTCAAAGTTCCACTTCTCTCCCTCTTTTATTCCTTCAATTTCGTGCTCCCTCCTTCTCTCTTTCTTTTCCTCCATTGAAGCATCCTCTCCAAGCTTCTAATCCAAGGCTCATCTTGGTGGTGAAGCTCCTTCTTCCATGGCTTATTCCTTAATGGATGGTGCCTCCTCTCACCTCTTCTCCTTTGTCTTCCGCTGCATCTCCATGGTGAAAAATCACCATTAAAGGACCCCATTGAAGCTCAAAGATCCAGCCTCCATAGAAGCCCCATAAGCAAGCTTCTATCAGGGGTGACGGGAACTCTGTAGAACTGACAAAGGCCCGTAATCAGAGCTGGAAACCCCAGGGCCCTGTTGGACTTCTCCGGGTCCACTGAGTGTCTTGTGGGCACGATCGCTGCAAACAGTAGATGGCATTAGAAATAAGTTGAGCCACGTGCATACTTACATATGTCCTGATGGCATAAACCAGCAGACACTTCAACAGGGGGGGAGATCGGAGTTGTGGTCACTGGGCAGAATGCTACTAAGTAGCAACATCATCCATGTGTTGGTGCGCATGATCCGCACTCGTCTCCCTACAGCGGTCTGAGCGAAATCTTGCCCTGGTTTGCATAGTAGTTGTGTGATAGCCTCCTCATCAAAGCTGTAGACCTGCCTCCTCCTCTGGCTGTGCTCGTACAATTGCCCCCCCCCCCCCCCAAGATCAAGGGGTGGACCAGGAACTGATAAAAGGAAACTACTGGCCCCTCACCCGAGAGCGCAAGTCTCGGTTAAGCATTAAGAGCAAAAGACCTTGAGTTCTCCGAAGGCGTGGATGTGAGCCCTTTGAAAACGAGGACCTGTATCCCTCTGAAGGTGAGGACCTAGAGCCCTCTGAAGGTGAGGACGTGCAATCCTCTGAAGGCGAGGACGTGCACCCCTCTGGATGTGAGGACGTGTAGCCCTCTGGAGGCAAGGACATAGAACCCTCTGAAGGCGAGGACGTGTAGCCCTCTGAAGGCGAGGACGTACAACCCTCTGGAGGCGAGGACGTGTAGCCCTCTAAATGCAAGGACGTACAACCCTTTGAAGGCGAGGACGTGTAGACCTCTGAAGGCAAGGACGTACAGCCCTCTGAAGGCGAGGAAGTGTAGCCCTCTGAAGGCGAGGATGTACAACCCTCTGGAGGCGAGGGCATGTAGCCCTTTGAAGGCGAGGACGTACAACCCTCTGGAGGCGA
This sequence comes from Glycine soja, assembly GCF_004193775.1. Lineage (NCBI taxonomy): Eukaryota > Viridiplantae > Streptophyta > Magnoliopsida > Fabales > Fabaceae > Glycine > Glycine soja. The sequence continues at coordinate 33,764,833 of NC_041019.1, forward strand.
GGACGTGTAGCCCTCTGAAGGTGAGGAAATACAGCCTTTTGGAGGCGAGGACGTGTAGCCCTCAAGGGGTCCAACCTTATGAGAAAGCAAGAGATTGACTCATTGAGGGGGCCTCTCATCCCAAACTTAAAAGTTTGGACATTAGATTTAGGAAATCAATGCAGTTTACATGATTTTTGGGGATGCAGATGCTTGCAACCTTTGTCTTGAAATGCGATAAATGTAGACTTTGTATGCAACAATACAATGTAATGGAAAGTTGTACAATGTTCATGACATTCTTTCCCTACTTTGTGATTTTGATTTTGATTTGATTTTTTTTGTTGGAAAACACAGATTAATTGTCCTTTTGAAAGAGGTGATAATTCATGCAACTTCATCCTATCTTTGCAAATCTCTTCGGGAACTCCCTTAGTGTGTATGTTCTATTTGATTTAGTCACTTGACAATTTTGGGGTGACGGCAATGGAGTCGTTTAATCAATCCATTGAAATCCCAGGGTTTGTCCCCTCTTTTTCATTTAAAAACATCAACGGGTGAGAACTTTTGATCTGCCCCTAGTTTCGCTTGAGGCTCATGCACGGTGCCTCTCATTGCCCCAATGTAGGGCTTTGAGGTATCAATCGTTGTCTTTCGTCATGACCTTGTAGCAGGGAACCTATTGGGTGAGAATTTCTAGTCTGCCCCTTGGTTCGGTTGAGGTTTATGCATGTTGCCTTTCATTGCCCCAGTGTAGGGCTCTGAGGTATCCATCGTTGTCTTGTTTTCAACACCTTGAAGCAAGGAAGAATGAAAGAAGCGGTTGATTCTTGAGAAACATTTGAAGGAATTTTTTTAGTTTGACAGATTAAGTCAAATGACTCCTATTTTTGATAACTCACTTCTCTCTCAAAAAGACAAACTTTCAGGAATGATAAAATAAGGCCACATGAATGTCTATATTTTTACTTGAAAACACAGTCAATCAAATGCTTTTTCTTTTTTCTTATTCTGAAACTTATTGTTTTGAACTTTACTCGTCATTTTACGACACCCCCACCAACGTGCAGGATGAGTAATCTCTGATTGAATGGTCTTGGAAGACAAAAAAAACTTAGGAGTGCAGGTCGCTTGAGCAAAAAACCAATGGCTTACACTCACATTTCAGTGGAAGTTGAATAAGCAAAGATGTAATTGTGAGAGGATGAGAGAGACAAGGATGTCAAATTTATCCATATTATTTAGCATTGTAATTGTGGTTTACAATAATGGCATAAACTTGAAAATCCTAATGAGTCATTAGAGACATCTAGCAACAACCTTCAAATTGCCCCATGTGTGGCATCTCTTGTGAATGTCAGGATTCACAAGCGATTTTCCTCAAATTTCAGCCAGCCTGCATCAATTAGACCTTGCACCTTATGCTTCAGGGTCCTACAATGCTCAATGGAATGCCCCGGGGGCCCTCCATGATAAGCACATGTTGCACTCGAGTCGTAACCTCTGAAAAATGGAGGTTGAGGAACCTTGGCTGGGGTTATGGCAACCATTGAATTATCGAGTAGATATGGGAGCAAGTCAGCATAGGACACCAGAATTGGGGTGAATTCTACAGGCTTTCTCGCTGCAAAATTCATTTCTTGGTTGGTGTTTTGGTTTGTGCTAAAGGTGGTGTTTGGCATTGGTCGTGCGACAGGTAGGCCTTGCGGCTGATTTAGGGATGACCTTTGTGGATGATTGGGTGGTGGGTAATGAAAGGGGTTGTTATTGGCTGAGTAATGACATTGTTGGGCTAATCGGAAATTTGGCCGTGTAGGAGTGGCAGTCACAGCAAGGGTTTCTCCCTCATTCTCATCCTCTTCATTTTCCCCAGTTTTCGCATTCATCAAAGCAGGATAATAAAATTTGCCTCTTTTCAGACCCACTTCGATCCTTTCGCCGGCGAAGACCAAATCCGCAAAGCTTGAAGGTGTGTACCCCACCATTTTTTCATAGTAAAACACTGGTAATGTGTCTACTATTATTGTGATCATCTCCTTCTCCGTCATTGGAGGTAACACTTGAGCTGCCAGGTCTCTCCACCTTTGGGTGTATTCTTTGAAAGATTTGTGCCCTTTTTTACCCATGTTTTATAGTTGCATCCTATCCGGAGCCATATGAGAATTGTATTGATACTGCCTAACAAAGGCAACCATTAGGTTCTTCCAAGAATGGAATCGGGAAGGTTCCAAGTTAGTGTACCAGGTGACAGCTACCCCAGTAAGACTTTCTTGGAAGAAATGTATCAGTAGTTTCTCATTTTTTGCATATGCTTCCGACAATACATCTTTAGATGGTTCTTGGGGCAAGTAGTCCTCTTGTACTTGTCAAAGTCTGGCACCTTGAACTTGGGAGGGGTGACGATATTGGGTACTAGGAACAACTTTTCTAGGTTAGCAAAGGCATAATCTCCGCCTCCTTCAATGGCCCTGAGCCTTTCCTCTAGATGATCCAACTTTCCCATTTCTGCCATAGCAGGAGGGTTTTTACCCACTATGGAATGCAAGGGGTGTGGTTGTGGGTGATACTGAGGGCCCTCCAAAGTGTTTTGCAGAGGTATATCGCCAATTGCTTACCCTTCAGTGGCATATTCGAGGCGAGGCTCGAAGTCAGCTAGATTGCGATGGGATATTTCATGTGTCTCCCCCATGGGTTGAGAGACATGTGCATGATCAGTTTGAGGTTGTTGGCTCTCAATGAGTATAGGAGTGGAGTTATTGACATTCTCATTGGGTCGGGTATAGTTCGGAGGCAAACCATATGGTAGGAAAACATGCTTGTTCTGGACTTGCACAAAATGGGGGCCGCTCGTATCCGAGGTTGGACGATTTATTTGGTTGAGGCTAGATGGGGGAGTCGGGTCCACCCCAGAAACATCACTGATAGTGGCAACTGCCACCGTATTGACCTCCATTATCTTCTTCATGCTCATCATGGCCTCCATCATTGTGGCCATCTGTTCTTTCATGGCCTCCATGTTGGCCTTCATCCGCTCTTGTACCTTGTGTACTTCAGTCATTACTCCAGCTCTAGCATGCGTTCGGTAAGGGTGTCATAAAGTGCGTTCTTCCCTTTTGATAACAATGATTAAAGTTTGGTTTTCAGGGAAAGAATGCAATGAGCAATGCAACCAATGAAAAGCATGGATGTATGCGAATGATGCATTGTTTGAGCTTTATTGTGACTTTCTTTGTTTTGCAGAGGAAAATGCAAGGATCATGCATGAGCGAACATGGAAAAAAAGGTATGCAATTTGTAGAACAAAAAGTATGTTGAATGCATATGCATGATGATGCAATGCAAAAATGTGATGCTTGAATATGATAACTGACAAATGCAAGAATGATATGTTCATTATGATGCCGTGAAGAGAGGCATGATGCAATCAAGGAATATGCCAGAGTGAGTTTTCTATGTGCCCCTAATTGAGGAATCTAATGGAAATGATCCAAAAGTCCCTTTCTAGTGACAATTCCCAAGCATGGTTTTATGTAACCTTACTGGCTTCTAGAGATACCATCCTCTTAGGTAATACATTGTGGTAATAGAGACTATCAGCGACAACGCATCACTAAAAGAGGAAAACTCTAGATGAGGCTTCACTATCATCAAGCGAGTCGGAGACCCAGCATGACCACAGATTCACCTCCACTCCTTATGGCTCACATAGACTCAGGCATATGGCCTAATATCGCAATGTGTGTGTGAGGTGCAGGTGTCATGTGTGTGTAGAAAAAAAGTATTTCTAACTATGAATGTAATTGATAGACAAACACACCAAACACAACAACATAGCAAAGGTTATGTACAAATATGGACAAAAAACCAAAGATAAAAGAAGAAGTCATGATGAGATGTTGCACACTAATTGATTGGCCTAACTTTCTAAAACATTCCCCAGTGGAGTCGCCAAATGTCGCAACCTACCCATCGGCGGGAGGGCGACGTGGGGCTCACGGGTGCGTCTTCCAAGGGAGGAAGGCACGTGGAGTCACCACCAACGTTTATTCGAGGAAAATGTCAGAAAAACCAGAATGTGTGGTCTACGAACTTTAAGTGTGAAAGGTTCGGGAGTTGTTTTTACGCACGGGGAAGGTATTAGCACCCCACGCGTCCATCACAAGGGACGACAGCCTTTAATCGAGTGTGCAAGACATGACTTCAAAATTATGTATTTCCCCTTTTTTTTATGTTTTTTTAGCTTTTTATGGACCTTTTTGTATTTTTTATCTTTATGTGGTCGACAAGGGTGTTTCCCTCGCTCCTACGTATTCCTCAATTGCGATGAGGAAATCAAACCTATGTAGTTCTTTTAGAACTAAACGTTGGTTAATTTGTTTTTATCTTTTTTTGCAAGATTGATTTTAACTGAACAAAATTCGTTTAAGGCATTGGACCATTAAACAATCTTTTGATTCTTTTGAAAGGAGAGAAACGTTAAGGCATTGGACCATTAATGATCTCTTGTTTTTTTGAAAAGGGATGGTCGACAAAAGCAGGGCTTTTGCTCCTACGTATTCTCGATTTGTGATGAGGAACTCAAGCCTACGTAGTTCTTGCGAAAGCGGTAAAGTTATGTGTTGATTTTATGCTTTTGAACGGTCCATGTTAACCGATAAAAGCAAAGAGGACCGTTTTATGGCATTGGACCTTAAAACGGTTTCAAGTGACTTTTACGGACAAAGCTTGGTTTGTGAGTTGATTTTAGCCTTAGTTTCACTTTGGTTATTAGTCAATTCATTCAAGGAAACTTTCAAAGAAAAATGTCCGATTGATTTTTTTGATTTTTGATTTTATTTTTTTTCAAGATATTTTGATTATTTTATTATTATTTTGCCTTTTTTTTATTTAACTGAGGTTATAGTGTGAACAATCGGTTAGATTTTGCTTTAACAGTGATTAAACGACATTACAACACAAATGGTCGGTTGAAATTCATTTTATCATTTATTAGGCGAGATAACGACTTAAACGATCGGTTAAAGCTTATTAAAAACGGAAAAAAAGGGGGTACGAAAAGTAAGCGAAATGAAAATGAAAGCATACAAAACAAGAATGGACCACTGAGGGTGCATAAAATGAATTGAAAGATTCGATTTTGAGAACTTATAGGTTGAAGACCGAAGAACAACGAAGAACTTCCACAGAATCACTCACGAAAACGTCTCGGAAGCGTTACGGAAGCACCTCGGCTTGAATTTTTCTCCTTTTTCTTCTTCTCCTCACTAATTTTAAGTGATTCCTGAGTTTCTAGGGTGCTAGGCCCCTTCCCTCAGCCTCCAATGCCCTTTAAATAGCAAAATATGGGGAGGAGGTTGCCGCCCAACTCGCCCAGGCAAGCCCAGGCTTCCTCATGAAGTTTCCTAATGCACCCCCAATTGCTAACTGCACCCCCTTTCGTATTTTACAGAAAAGTTATAGAAGCATTGAGGAAGCATATCGGACTTGATTTTCTTCTTTTTTTCTCTCCCCTTTCACCAATCTTAAGTGAAATATGCTTACTTAGGATTTCAGAAATGTTACGGAAGCATTATGGAAGCCTCAGATGACATTTTTCAACAAAATAGGGGAGGTGGTTGCCGCCCAGCTCGTCTAGGCGAGCTAGGTTGCTTCCACCTGAAGCAAGAAAAAGTACAGAATCTTCTAGATGGACCCAGATTTGAAAATTACTATTTACACCCCCAGTGTTATAAGTTCACCCCCTTTTGGTGTTTTTTTGGTTGTTTTCTTTCCGAAACCTCACGGAACTTTACGGATTCCACGGCGATGGGTGTTAAGCCTTTCAAAGCAATCAACAATGGTCCCTGGATGAAATTAGGGTGTAACAGTCTATTTACACACCCCCACTTTGCTAAATACACTCCCATTTTTGTGGTTTTTAGCCAATTTCTTTTCAAAACGTCACGGAACCTTACAGATTCTATGGATATGGGTGTTAAGAGTCCTGAAGCGATCAACTAAGGTCCAGATGCTGACAAAAAATGTCCCCAGACAAAATTAGGGTATGACAGCAGTTACGTAAATTTTAAAGGGTAAAATTCTATAAATAGAAGTGGACACAAAAAAAGTTACTAAAAGTTATATTCCCTTATATATAATGGTATAGATGATAGATTGATTAATCAGGTGTATATTTTATCCTTAAAAATTACTTGATTAAATAAAAAAATAAAATATCTTTTAATATAAGCTATTTTAAAACAAAAATATATAAATCATCATTCAATAGAACTTTCTATATATAATTTATATTTTAAAACAAAAAGTATTTATTCTAATATAATTTATATGTTCAAAATTATTTACTTATTATAAATTTTATTTATTAAAATAAACATTTATCCTATATTTTTGTGTAGACTAAAATACTAATGATAAAGAAAAACAAAACAAAAAAAATGGCTGATGAAAAAGCATATCCAAAACAAATAAAACCTACATAAAAAACTCAATGTTTTTATCTTTCTCTTTTTTGTATTTATATTTTTAACAACTTTTTGTATTTTATGATTTGATTTTATCAAATTTTTCTTTTATTTTTTCCTTGGGTCCAATATGTGCAAAAAGGGCATGAAATTACATACCCTTGTAACTTATATGAAGCCCAATCTTTTAGCACAGTGAATGAAGTCTAACCATGACGAACTCCAAAAATCACTAAAGTTTATAATAATAAAAACTAAGAAACTTAAGTGGAAAGTGAACTAAGGGGTAGCCATTCCAACCTCCAAACTTGCAATCTCACCCCTAGCTTTTATGAAATTACAAATGTACCATCTTTTCTTTCCTTTCCTACACACCCCCTTCTCCCCCACCCCCCAACCTCCCACACACACACATATAATTTTCCATCTAACATTGACTCCCACCATCCCTTCACCATTTCTCCCTTGTTCCCTTTTACATTAGACTTCAAAGCTCCCTTCTTTGAACCACATTCACCATTTTTAGATTTTCTTGCATTCATTTTGCGAGACTAGTGAGGATCCTTTGCATTTTCTTGCAACGAAATTTTGATGTCATTCTGTTGGGGGACACAACAGAATCATAATTTTGTTATTTTATTATGGCATAAACTAAACGAAAACATGTTTTCATTAGTATATGGGTTGAGACACTCAACGTAATCATGATTCCATTAACTGTGTCAACCTAGACATTAACGAAAACATAATCCTATTATGCAATTTCATAATGTAATCATGGTTTTGTTATTTAATTACAAAACACAATTATGTTCCACTTTGTATATTTTCTTATTTAACTTCTATTATTACTTTTCCTGTATTTGAATAGCTTTTTGATTATTTGTGTGATAATAATGATGGATAGAAGATGGAATACCTTTATTTCCAATGAAGTTACGATGTCAAGTGGTTGAGAAATATGATTGATGCAAGTGGGGATGTTTTTGACCATCCAATTGAAGCAGATGAGAATGGTTTGGGACATCTAACTGTAAGAAATGACAATGGTTTGGATATTGACCCTCAACCTATTATCTTGACTTATTCAAAAATTTCATAACTTATGAGGCATATTGATTAATAGATTATTGAATTTATATGATGTTTTTATGTGTGTTTTGCTACTAAAAAGAATATTATTTTTGGGTTTTTGCATAATGTGATGATTTGTTGAATTGGGTTTGAGATGTTGAAAAGCAACTTGAATTTGTTATTGTTATAGAAATGTTAGCAACTGGGAGGGAGACCTTAGTCGTATTGGCTTATGAGAAAGGAGGAAAGTACAAACAATATAAAGATAAGTTAATCTGCAATATTATTGCAAGTAAAAAATGTGGGTGTCCATTTAAATTAAAAGAGAGACTTGTGAAAGGCATCGAATGGAAATTTTTTTGTAGTTTGTGGTTTCCATAACCATGAATTGTTTAAAACATTGTTTGGTCATGCATATGTTGGTGGTTTAAGTAGTGAAAAAAAAGCCCTTCTAGATCAAATAAAAAAAACATGGTCAAGCCTAAGAAATTTTTTTGACAATCAAATATCAAGTTTAGACAAATGGCACCACCATCAAAACCATATACAATCAATGTCAAAAATATTGTTGAGAATAAAGGGGTCCAAGAACCGGAATACTCATGAAGTTGATAGAACGTGATGAATATGTTACTAGTGTAAAAAGGTGGACACTCAATATGTTGATAGAGATAAATTGTGGTCACATCCTGATTTCATCAAGCTTTCAAATTCATTCTCAATAGTGTTGATTTGTGATAGTACTTCCTAGACAAAAAAAATATTGTCTTCCATTATTGAAGATTGTTGGTGTGAATTCAACATACATGATTTTCTCTATTGCATTTTATTATTTACAATATGAGAGAATAAACAATTTTGAATGGCATTAACTAAGGTGAAATGATTGTTTGTGAAAAATGATGTCTTGCCTCAAGTTATTGTCAATGATAGAGATCTTGCTTTGATGAATGCATTTGAGAGTATCTTTCCTTCTTCAACTAACTAGCTATGTCAATTCCACATTGCTAAGAATGTGAGAGAAAAATGCAAGATGCATGTGAGCAAGTTAGAAGATTGGGACAAGGTATTGGATGCTTGGGATGGGTTGATGCAATCTCGTGATGAACAATTATATGACTAACACTTGACAAGCTTTGCAAATATGTGCTCATGTTATTCGTTATTTCTTAAGTATGTCCAACATACATGGTTGGTACTTATAACTACTCACGTTATTTGTTTCAACATAAGCACAAGACTTGATCTTCAACGAGTATAAATAGGTTGACAGCGTAGGTGTTAACAATTTTGCTTGTTGCTTACTTATAACTACTCATGGTCTATTGTGTGCATGTGAACTTGCTAGATATAGAAATATGTTTGGGTTAATACCCTTGAAGTCCATTCATGTGCATTTGAAAATGTTATTGGTTACTAGAGACAAAATGAATAATTCTTGAGGGACTTAACTCTGACACATAATGTTGATGCACTGTTAAAATTTTTTTCACAACAGTGTGTATAAAAATCACAAGGAAGACTAAAGTCCTTAAACTTGCATTTCCATATACCACTTCAATGTGTCTCCCTCCCGAAAGGAAAAAACAAAGGGTGCACCATGATATCTACAAAACATGCACCTTTAGTGTAGGAGCAAGTCGATGCAAAGGATATGATGGTAGATAATTTGTGAACTCTTAATGTGGTATGCAAAGTTGTCAGTGACAATAAGCAAAACAATATGATACCTTTTGTAGATGAATTTTCCTATGAGTTGTAAGAATTTCTCTGTATTATTGATGTTAAAGCATATGGAAATTGTTGTTACAGATAAATTGCAACTTTGCTAGTATAGGTAAGGAATCATGGGCTTTAATATGTCAAGACTTCATTTGGGAACTTCAAATAGATCACTCTCTTTATGTTGAGCTTTTTGGCACAAAATAAAGACTAGTTGAATTAATCACCTCTTTGTATGTCAAAAATAGCCCAATAGCACCCCGGGAGAAGTTAATGATCATTCCCGACATGGGTTATGTTTTTGGTAGTCAACATAATGTTTGTATAGGTTGTCACCTTATCTAGGTTGCAAAGTTGGACTTTCTCTATGCTTAGGGGTCAGGCACCATTTGTTGCACATCAACGAGTTATTACTATTGTATTTGTTAACAAATGTCATTTTGTGCGGGTATACATAATCTACTTAAGATACCATTTGGTATTATAAAAATATAAAATTGTTCCCTAACTTGACTCTACTTTTTTTTATAATTAATTAGATTTTTTTTAAAATTATAATTGTTCTATACCTCCTCTTGCACCACAATGGAGTACATACTACACTCAAGAAGCTTGTTCCTGACAAAGATCGTACCTGCAATGCATACAACAATTTTATTAAAGGTCATTCTATTCAAGTAGAGGATCTCAATAAGTAATAGATATTACAAGGGACTCATTTTAATTTATTACTCTTGTATTAAATATTGTTATTACTTTCTATTTTCATGTTATGTGTATTGATTTTGGTCCTCTAATATTGATGGGAATGGTTCTTAAATGTTGATTATGTGTTGCAAATTTATGCTACTATCTTAAAAAACTGTATTACATTTGTCAAACTTTGAAACGAAAATATAATTTCGTCGCATAACTATCCACCGAATCATACTTGTTATGCAATGAAACCATACTTTCATTTTAATGTTTGGTTGTTTGATACAAAAATCACAACGGAAGCATGATTCATTACAAAGGGATGCCATGGAATCATACTTTCATTGTGAAGTTTGGGGGTGTGATAAAAAGATCATGAAAGTATGATGCCATTGCATAAAAGTATTTAGAAATTTAGAAATTTTTTACCCACATAGAGGGTGAAAATAGCAACTTTCGTAAACTAATCTTGCTAAGCCTAAGTATGATTAGGCCCAAACCATAAAGAAAAGGCAACCTAAAACTAAACCTTATTTAATGATGCAAAAGTAACTCCTTGCTCGCTTTTCCCATTGTTAACACCACCATTTTTTTGATTTTAGTATCAAAAACTGGTCTTTTAATATTTTGATTATCAAAGGATGAAGATCAGACATCAACACTAAGAATTGAAGACAAAGTTATCAATGGTGGAGATCGAAAACAAAAGAAAATGATGGTGGCGATTGAAGATCAAAGCAATTGACGCTAAAGATTCGTGAGAAATTTATGAAATACAACAATCACAGTAGAAAAGGGTTGAATAGTGTGATAATCAAATATATAATAAGATTTTACAACTTTTAACGGATATATAAATGGAAATGTAGAAGAAAGATAGGTCACTGAAGAGAAAAAACAAATTTTAATAAAGACAAGTTTGATCGTCTAGAGACTCAATAACAGAAAGTCCTTTTTAATGTTTTTTTCAAATAAACACTTGGTATTAAAAAAGTAATAGAGAGTGTTAATTGAATTCTCAATAAATCACAAAGGAGAGAAGTAGAGACACTTGGTTTATACTGGTTCACTCAACTTGAGCTACACCCAGTTCTCCTTTACTCAATAGTAAAGGGTTATACTAATCAAAACTTGATTACAAAACAAGTATTCTGACCTGTCACTCCTTGCTTTACAAGTATTCTTAATACCACTTTTGACACTTTCTTAGACTCCCCATGAATCTAAGAAACCCAATATTGTTTAACACTAAGCCACTTCTGGCTTTCACAAGTAGTAGTTTGAATAAATACAAGTATTCAAAAACACTCAAAGAGTGGATAAACAATAAAGCTCGATTACAAAAAGAATTTTCTTAGCAAAGAATAAACAAATGAAAACTTTGTATTAGTCGTCCAGTAATTTCAGCAGAGTTTTGCTTTAGTTAAGTTTGAAAAAGATGATGAAACTCACAAACCAGACCAAGAGGGGGCAGGGGGTGAATTGGTTTCTAAATGAAAAGAGACTTTTAAAATTAGAGTTAAAAAAAACTTCTTTTCCAAAGATCATATCACAAATTTTTGATAAACCAATATTTAATCAATCACCCTTTACAAAAAATCCTTTGTTAAAGTTATTTTTTCAAAAATATATTTTCTTTAACCTTAAGTAAATTGATCAAGACCAGAATGAGAAAGAAAAATAAGATCAAGAGAAGAAGTACACCAATTTTTATACTGGTTCACTCTTGTCGCAACCTACCCTTCGGCGAGAGGGCGACGCGAGGGCTCACGGGTGCGTCTTCCAAGAAAGGAAAATGCGCGGAGTTGCCACCAACGTTTATTCGAGGAAAACGTCAGAAAAATCGGAAAAAGATGTGGTCTACGAACTTTAAGTGTGAAAGGTTCGAGAGTTGTATTTATGCACGGGGAAGGTATTAGCATCCCACACGTTCGTCACAAGGGACGGCAGCCTTTAATCAAGTGTGCAAATATGACATCAAATTATTTTATTTTCCCTTTCTTACGTTTTTATGTCTTTTTACGCTTTTTGTATTTTTTATCTTTTTGTGGTCGACAAGGGTGTTTCCCTTGCTCCTACGTATTCCTTAATTGTGATAAGGAAATCATACCTACGTAGTTCTTTCAAAAGGGGCGAATCAAGTGATTCTCTTTACTTGGAAGGTGGTCATTTAAGGCGTTGGACCTTAAAATGATCCATTTTACTTGGTGAGAAAGCTAAGGCGTTGGACCTTAAAACGGTTTTCAGTGATTCGCGGACAAAGCTTGATTTGTGAGTTGATTTTAGCCTTAGTTTCACTTTGGTTATTAGTCAATTCATTCAATGCAACTTCCAAAGAAAAACGTCCGATCGATTTTTTTGATTTATTTTATTTAAAGATATTTTGATTATTTTATTATTATTTTGCTTTTTTTGGTTTAACCGAGGTTACAACGTGAACGATCGGTTAGATTTTGTTTTAACACTGATTAAACGAGATTACAACGCAAATGATCGGTTGAAATTCATTTTATCATTTATTAGGCGAGGTAACGGCTTAAACGATCGCTATTTGCACCCCCCCCCATTTTGATAAGTTCACCCCTTCTTTCGTAATTTACGGAAAGGTTACGGAAGCTTTACGGAAGCCTATAGGACTTAATTTTCTTCTTTTTTCTCTTCCTTATCACCCATATTAAGTGAAATATGCTTATTTAGGGTTATGGGAATTTTACGGAAGCATTACGGGGGTCCCGGAAGCTCCGGAAGCCATTTTTTAACAAAACGGGGGAGGTGGTTGCCACCCAGCTTGCCCAGGTGAGCTAGGTTGCTTCCACCTTAAGCAAGAAATTGCCCATAATTCTCTTGAAGAATGGGACAAAAGGATTGATCGCGAAAAAGATTTATTGTTCTTATTAGAAGATTGTGATTGGATCCACATATGTTTGGTAAAAAGAAAGAAAAATATTCTTCTTTGAGAATAATAAAAAAGGAAAGTGTTCAACTGGAACAGGGCCCAGATTTGAAAATTGCTATTTGCACCCCATTTTACTAAATACACCCCCTTTATCCCTTTTTTGCTGATTCTTTTTTCGTAACCTTACGGAACTTCACGAATTACGTTTGTTTTCTTTCTATAATGTCATGAAACTTTACGGATTACGCAACCATCCCCTCTTCGGCTTCTGGAATGCTACGGAACTTTACGGATTGTACAATAATGTTTCATTTCGACTCCCGATATGTCGTGGAACTTCATGGATAGCTTAACGATGGGTGTCAAGTTCCTTGAAGTGGTCAAGCAAAGGTTGTATGACATCAAACAATGGTCCCCGGACGAATTTAGGGTATGACAGTTGCCCCTCTTTACTTACCTTTTATCGGAGATAGGAGGAAAGTAAAGATAAGACACTGATTTCGTCCGTCTTAGCCTTTTCCGTAATTAATCTATAAGGATTCCCGAAGGCCATCCTTTGCCCATCATGGGGATTTAATTGATCTTAATCACAATAGTTCCAACCAAAACGATTTGAAATAATTAACTTCCGTCTCTCCTTCTTTTTTCTCTGCACAACACAAAACAAACAAAAAACAACATAATATACACGTATACACATTTTTTGTGAAGGAACCGATTGGGAAAATAACAAAAACTGTATTTTCCCCTCATCGGGGGCTCCGTACTTGATAATGGAGGACGCATGAACAACGCTAGGCAATCAATTAATGGGACTCTGGACTTGATGATGGAGGATGCACAAACAGCGCTAGGCAATCAATTCGTGGGACTCCAGACTCAATGGTGGAGGATGCATGAACAACGCTAGGCAAACAATTCATGGGGCTCCGGACTCGATGGTGGAGGATGCATGAACAGCGCTAGGCAATCAATTCGTGGGGCTCCGAATAAGATGGTGGAGGATGCATGAACAACGCTAGGCAATCAATTCGTGGGGCTCCAGACTCAATGGTGGAGGATGCATGAATGACAATCAATTCATGGGACTCCGAATAAGATGGTGGAGGATGCACGAACAGCGCTAGGCAATCAATTCGTGGGGCTCTGGACTCAATGGTGGAGGATGCATGAACGACAATCAATTCATGGGGCTCCGAATAAGATGGTGAAGGATGCACGAACAGCGCTAGGCAATCAATTCGTGGGGCTCCGGACTCAATGGTGGAGGATGCACGAACAACGCTAGGCAATCAATTCGTGGGGCTCCAGACTCAATGGTGGAGGATGCATGAACGACAATCAATTGATGGGGCTCCGAATAAGATTTGATTTTAGGACCGAATGGTCCACCGGGTTCTTTCACCTAAAAGGCGAACATGCTTTAGCAAGGAAAAATAAATCATTCACGAGAGCACCATATTTTAGAGAAACAATATGCTTATGCCAAAATAGTTTTCCTTGTAACCGAAAATGAAGGGTAGGATGTCAACGTTTAGCTTTTAAATGAACATTCAAGGGAAACATCGGGTCAAACTGAAACTGGGAATAAAATCACTCATAGTGTACAAAAACTCACACAGGTAAGTGTTTTACCCAAATTCCAAACCATAGCTGCACCATGACTTTATTTTGCACATGATTTCCTATCGAACCAAAAGATTACACGCGCGATCACGGATCAATAAGATTTTCTCGAGGGTACTATTTTTGGAGAGGAAGCTGGGTGTTTCGGTCTTTTACTCTTTGTTTATGTGGGGCGGGACATCGCCATTTGGGAGCGACCTTGAATGGAAATCCCAAAGGAAGACCACTTCAAAATGGGTTTTCCCTTTGCCGGCGGTCATTTAACTCATCGAAAATTTATCTGGTCCGAAGACCTTCTGTTCTCTTTCTTGGTTTCCTTTATTGATCGGGAATTATTCTATTTTCCTCTGATCTTTTCCTTTTTAATTTCTTTCGATCTTTGATCGGGAATCCTTCTTTTCCTTTTCTTTTCTTTCTTTTCATTTCTTTCTCTCTCTTTTTTTTCTTCCGATCTTTGATTGGAAATTCGAGTTTTAGCATTCGTTATTCGCTCTCCCTTGAGTAGATTCTACTGTCCTCTTCTTCGGGGGAAAGGATGAGGATTCTCTTCATGGGCCAAGGTTCAAGATAGCTTAAGGTTGTGTCTCAACATGGTCTTTTCATCGTGCGTGCCCGATTTTGATATTTAGGGCAAAACAAATTCATGTGTCAGGGTGTCGGTTTTGGGTTAAACTCTCATATTATTTCCACGAGGCGCGTGTAACAATGATGATTTGGAAACAACGCACAAAATTTGTCATGCATACAGCTAGGTGGGTACTCAAGCATCCAGCTTATGGCATTATGATACTAAAGCTTGGGATTTACGCAAGTAGACCCAATGTTTCCAAATTATGTTCTTTCATTGGTTCAACGAATCCATCCATTCTTATCTCGGTTATTTTGGAAAATAAACTCTTAGCGTCAATTTCTTGTTTCCAAAAGATATGTTTGCTCTCTACGAATGATTTGTGCTTCCTATGACCATAACATGCCGACCTTCGAGGTCTTTCTTTCTCTTTTCTTTTTGTTTCATTTTTTCTTATGCATGTTTGCAAAAAACTATACATCCATCGCTATCTATGAGAAAAGCTTCCTTTTTTTTCTGTACACCTACGTTCCTATACACGAAAAAACAACTTTTTTCTCTATATACACACACATTGAAAAACTCTTTCTCTCTATACCGACATGGTCTATATAAAATCTTTACTCCTTTTCAAAGATTTATTTTCCCCTTTTCAATATACACTCATTGTTTCAATATCCACAACGTCTCTTTCTTTCTCTATTCTTGGCGTTATCACGACATTTGTTCGTTTTATTTTAGGATGACGTTCCTAAATGAAAACTCTACACGGTTTCGGAATTTCAACAAATATTATCGACAATAACGAAATAAGCACTAACGCAACAATCCAAACAAAACAAATGACAATCGAAACAACAAAAACAAACGTTGGTCTCTCAAGTCATAGAAATAAGATAACATACAAATGATAAATAATGAAACATAAAACTGAAAAGAATACGAATATGGGGATCCCACGTCATGTGGCTCCGCACGCCACCGGACTCTTGGGTCACGGTAACAAAAGGTGGGGTGGTCGACAAAAGCAGGGCTTTTGCTCCTACGTATCCTCAATTTGTGATGAGGAACTCAGACCTACGTAGTTCTTGATAACTGTGAGACTAAAATAGTCTCGGTGTTTTCTTCACTAAAATGTGAACATGCTCTAATAAAGAGACAAAACTTCCAACTGATCAGAGCAACATATGTTTTTTGGATGAAAAACAATGTGTCTATCGGGGAAGGAGAGTATGCTGATGAAATTTTCTCATAACCATAAATGAGATTTTGGATGTTGGCATTTCGTTTCTAAATGACCATTTAGAGGAAACACTGGGTCCAACAAAAGTAGAAGAAAATTACTCAAAGTGTATCAACCTCACACAGGTAAGTGTTTTATCCTAATTCTGAACCATAGATATGTCATGACTTGATTTTGCAAATCATTTCCTATCAAATCAAAGATTACATGCGTGATCATGGATCAATAGGACTTTTCCTTGGGAATGGTTTGTTTTCTTGGTGGGAAATTTGGCTTTGAGTGTTTTTAGGCCTTTTCCTTTTCTGTTTTTGTTTAGTGTGAGGCAAACAAGTCACTGACACACAGGATTTTGGTTGGCAATCAAAGGGAGAGGACCACTTTAGGTCGTGGTTTCCTTTCTTTTCTTGTTTACTTGGTGACAATTCTGTATTGTTAAGATATTGTCTAGTCCAAAGACCTTTCTGCATATTTCTTCTGTTTTCTTCCAATCCTTGATCGGGGATTTTCTTTCTTCTCTCTCTCTCTCTCTCTCTCTTTTTTTTTTGCTTTCTCCCACTCTTTGATTAAGAATTTTCTCCTTTTGCTTTCTTCCGATTTTTTGATCGGGAGTTTTCTTTCTCCTTTTTTTTCTTTTCTTCCGAGGGCAAGGATTGACATTCTCACCCTGGGTCAAGGATTATGGTAAGTTGGGATTTTGGCTCAAGGCTTGTAGAATGGCTGGACATGATATCTGTCAGGGTTTGGCCAGCGGTTCGGGGATAAAGGGGATGTCCCACATTTCCATGATACACATGCAACAATGATGATTAGGAAATTTTATGCAAAAATGGTCATGCATGCACCTATGTGGACACTCAAGCATCAAGTTTTTATGGTCATGTGATACTAGGGCTCAGGATTCATTTTCTCTATTTTAGTCAACCCAGTGTTTCCAAAATATGTTCTTTTATCAATTCACGCATTCATCCGAGTCCATTTTGGGCGTTCGGGAAAATTTTCACAGCATTCACCCTTCAGGCGTATACACACATTTTCTTTCAAAAACTGGTTATGATCAGTGAATTTTTTTCAAAGAAAAGCTGGAAGTTATCTCTTTTCAAAAGTATGTTGGTTTTTTAGCTAGACAACTTATTTTTCTTTTTTCTCTTTTTTTCCTTTTTATCATTTGTTTATTTCTTTTTCTTGTTTGTTTTTGTTTTTTTTCCTTTTCTTCATGAGGTATTTTGCTACCTAAACATGTGTATATATATTTTGTGAGGTAGTTTTGCTATATACATGCATATCCAAGGTATCTTGCTACACACACACACACACACACACACACACACACACACACACACACACACACACACACACACACATATAAATATATATATATATATATATATATATATATATATATATATATATATTGTGAGGTATCTTTTTGATACATACATGAATATCTAAGGTATCTTGCTACCTAAACATACATATACATATTTTGCGAGGTATCTTTTTGCTACATACATGCATATCCAAGGTATCTTGCTACCTAAACATACATACATACATATATATATATATATATATATATATATATATATTGTGAGGTATCTTTTTGCTACATACATGCATATCCAAGGTATCTTGCTACCTAAACACACATACATATATTTTGTGAGGTATGACTACCTTCCGAGCTTGTGCTTGTTTTATTTAAATTCCTAGGATCATGAGCAACTAGGTGTGTCCTACTATGACTTGAGAAACAAAAGTGATCAAATAACAAGCAAAAATTTAAAAGGTACTAGGTTGCCTCCTAGTAGCGCTTCTTTAATGTCTTGAGCTGGACGCGTGATGACTTGCCGGTCACGGACCTAGTACTTTGCTTACCTTTGGCTTTGGACTTGGTCGCCTATTGGTCGGCCATGTGTCGTAGGCAACGCTCTAACCTTTTTGTGGATGAGCTGAGGTGAACTCTAGAGGCGGTACTGGTGCGCTTTTTGCCCGCTGTCGGCCATCCCTAGGCTGCTGTGGTGTCTCACCCTGCGCCTTCCTGGGGGGCGTAGTACTTCTTGATGAAAGCTCGGTTAGTAGGGGGCCTGATGACCTTGTTAGGGGCGAAGGGCACTCTGTAGAACTGACAAAGGCCCGTAATCAGAGCTGGAAACCCCAAGACCCTGTTGGACTTCTCCGGGTCCACTGGGTGTCTTGCGGGCGCGATCCTTGCAAACAATAGATGACATTAGAAATTAGTTGAGAGAAGTGCATGCTTACCTATGTCACGATGGCATGACCTTGCTGGGGGGACGGGCACCCTGTAGGACTAATAGAGGCCTGTAACCAGAGCTGGAAACCCCAGGGCCCTGTTGGGCTCCTCCGAGTCCACTGGGTGTCTTGTGGGTGCGATCCTTACAAACAGTAGATGGCATCAGAAATTAGTTGAACCATATGCATACTTACCTATGTCGGGACGACACAGACCAACTGATATTTCCACAGGGGGAGATCGGCATTGCGGTCATTGGGCAGAATGTTGCTAAGTAGCAACGTCATCCATATCTGTGTAAGAGTGGTCATGTTGGTGCGCATGATCCGCACTCGTCACTTTGCAGTGGCACAGGTGAAATCTTTCCCCGGTATGCATAGTAGCTGAGTGATAGCCTCCCTCTCTAGTTGTGCTCGCACAGTTGGTCGCCTTCCAATATCAGGGGGTGTCCTAGGAACTGATAAAAGGAAATTACTGGCCCCTTAACCGGGAGCGCAAGTCTCAGTTAAGCATTAAGGGCAGAGGACCTTAAATTCTCTTAAGGTGTGGCTATGGAGCCCACTGAAAGCGAGGATGCGTAGCCCTCTAAAGGCGAGGACGTGTAGTCCTCTGAAGAGGAGGACGTCTAGTCCTCTGAAGGAGAGGACGTGTAGTCCTCTGAAGGCGAGGGCGTGCAGCCCTCTGATGGCGAGGACGTGTAGTCCTCTGAAGGTGAGGGTGTGCAACCCTCTGAAGGCGAGGGCGTGCAGTCCTCTGAAGGTGAGAACGTGTAGTCCTTTGAAGGCGAGGACGTGTAGTCCTCTGAAGGCGAGGACGTGTAGTCCTCTGAAGGCGAGGACGTGTAGTCCTTTGAAGGTGAGGGCGTGCAGCCCTCTGATGGCGAGGACGTGTAGTCCTCTAAATGTGAGGACGTGCAACCCTCTGATGGCGAGGACGTCTAATCCTTTGAAGGTGAGGTCGTGCAGCCCTCTGATGGTGAGGACGTGCAGCCCTTTGATGGTGTGGACGTGTAGTCCTCTGAAGGCGATGGCGTTCAGCCCTCTAAAAGCGAGGACGTGTAGTCCTCTGAAGGTGAGGACGCATAGTCCTCTGAAGGCGAGGGCGTGCAGCCCTATAAAGGTGAGGGCGTGTAGTCCTCTGAAGGTGAGGACGTATAGTCCACTGAAGGCGAGGGCGTGTAGCCCTCTATAGGTGAGGACGTGTAGTCCTCTAAAGGTGAGGACGTGTAGTCCTCTGAAGGTGAGGACGTATAGTCCTCTGAAGGCGAAGGTGTGCAGCCCTCTGAAGGCGAGGACGCGCAGTCCTGTGAAGGTGAGGGCGTGTAGCCCTACGAAGGCGAGGATGTGTAGTCCTCCAAAGGTGAGGGCGTGTAGCCCTCTGAAGGTGAGGACGTGTAGCCCTCTGATGGTGTGGGTACTAGTACCCCAGGGTCCATCCTTATGAGAAAGCAAGAGGTCGACTTATTGGGAGGGCCGGTTATTCCAAATTCAAATGATTGGACATTAGATGGAGGAAATCTATGCAGCTAAGATGATTTTTAGGGATGCAGATGCATGCAACCTTTGTCGTGAAATTTGGTAAATGCGGACTTCATATG
Organism: Glycine soja; assembly: GCF_004193775.1. Lineage (NCBI taxonomy): Eukaryota > Viridiplantae > Streptophyta > Magnoliopsida > Fabales > Fabaceae > Glycine > Glycine soja. Next base: position 33,784,949 of record NC_041019.1, read on the forward strand.
AAACAATGCAATGTAATGGGAAGTTGTACAATGTTCATGACATTCTTTCCCTATTTTATGATTTTGATTTTGATTTAATTTTTTTGGAAAACACAGATTGACTATCCTTTTGAAAGAGGTGATAGTTCATGCAACCTTATCTATCTTTTGCAAATCTCTCTGGGAACTCCCTTAGAGTGTATGTTCTGTTTGATTTAGTCAGTTGACCATTTTGGAGTGACGGCCATGGAGTCGTTTGATGTTTAATCAATCCATTGAAATTCCAGGATTTGTCCCCCCCTTTTTTTTTGTTTAAAAACATCGACGGGTGAGAACTTTTGATCTGCCCCTATGTTCACTTGAGGTTCGTGTATGATGCCCCTCATTGCCCCAGTGTGAGGCTTTGAGGTACCAATTGTTATCTTTCGCCATGACCTTGTAGCTGGAAACCTATTAGGTGAGAACTTCTAATCTGCCCCTAGGTTCACTTGAGTTTCATGCACGACGCCCCTCATTGCCCCTGTGTAAGGCTTTGAGGTACCAATCATTGTTTTTCGTCATGACTTTGTAGTAGGGAACCTATTAGGTGAGAACTTCTAATCTACCCCTAGGTTCACTTGAGGTTCATGCACGATGCCCCTCATTGCCCCAGTGTAAGGCTTTGAGGTACCAATCATTGTTTTGTTTTCACAACCTTGTAGCAAGGAAGAATGAAAAAAGTGGTTGATTCCCTCAAAAAGAATTTTTCAAGGATGAGAAATAGTTGAAGGATTTTTTCAGTTGACGGATTAAGTCAAATGACTCCTATTCTTGAAAACTTACTTCTTTCTAAAAAAGACAAACTTTCTGGAATGATAAAATGAGGTCACATGAACGTCTATATTTTACTTGAAAACACAGTCAATCAAATGCTTTTTTTCCTTTTTCTTTTTGAACCTTTTTGTTTTGAACTTTACTCGTTATTTTACGGCACCCTCACCAACGTGCAAGACGAGTAATCTCTAATTGAACGGTCTTGGAAGTCAACACTCAGAAGCGCAGGTCGCTTGAGCAAACAAACCAATGGCTTGCACCCACATTCCAGTGGAAGCAAAGATGTAATTACGAGAGGATGAGGGACAAAGATGCCAAATTTATCCATTTTATTTAGCATTGTAACTATGGTTTGCAATAATGGCATAAACTTGAAAATCCTGATGAGTCATTAGAGACATCTAACAACAGCTTTCAAAATTGCCCCATGTGTGGTGTCTCTTGTCAATGTCAGGACTTACACGTGATTCTCCTCAAATTTCAGCCAGCCCGCATCAATTAGACTTTGCACCTTACGCTTCGAGGTCATACAGTGCTCAATGGAATGTCCCGGAACTCCTCCATGATATGCTCATATTCAAGTCGTATCCTCGAAAAAGTAGAGGTTGAGGAACCTTGGTTGGGGTTATGGCTACCATTGAATTATCGAGTGGATATAGGAGCAAGTTAGCATAGGACACCAGAATTGGGGTGAATTCTATAGGTTTTTTTTTGCTGCAAAATTCCTTCCTTCGTTGGTGTTGTGGGTCGTGCTAAAGGTGGTGTTTAGCATTGGTTGTGTGGTAGGTGGGTTTTGTGGTTGATTTAGGGATGATCTTTGTGGATAACTGGGTGGTGGGTAAGGAGAAGGGTTGTTATTTGCTGAGTAATGACATTGTTGGGTTGGTGGGAAACTTGGCCGTATAGGAATGGCAGCCACAGCATGGGTTTCTCCCTTATTCTCACCCTCTTCATTTGCCCCAGTTTTCTCATTCGTCAAAGCAGGATGGTCAAATTTACCTCTTTCTAGGCCCACTTTGATCCTTTCGCCGGCGAAGACCAAATCTGCAAAGCTTGAAGGTGTGTAACCCACCATTTTTCATTAGTAATGTGTCTACTATCATTGTTATCATCTCTTTCTCCATCATTAAGGGAACCACTCGGGCTGCCAGATCCCTCTCCCTTTGGGTGTATGCTTTGAAAGATCCATGCCCCCTCTTGCATATGCCCTGTAGTTGCATCCTATCCGGAGCCATATAAAAAATGTACTGATACTGCCTAATGAAGGAAACCATTAGGTCCTTCCAAGAATGGACTCGAAAAGGTTCCAAGTTAGTGTACCAAGTAACAGCTACCCCAGTAAGACTTTCTTGGAAGAAATGTATCAGCAATTCCTCATCTTTTGTGTATGCCTCCATCTTCCGACAATACATCTTTAGATGGTTCTTGGGGCAAGTAGTCCCCTTGTACTTGTCAAAGTCTGACACCTTGAACTTGGGCAGGGTGATGATATTGGGTACTAGGAACAACTCTTATAGGTTAGCAAAGGCATAATCTCAGCCTCCTTTAATGGTCCTGAGCCTTTTCCTCTAGATGATCCAACTTTCCCATTTCTGCCATAGCATGAGGGTTTTTACCCACTGTGGAATGCAAGAGGTGTGGTTGTGGGTGATACTGAGGGCCCTCCAATGTGTTTTGCAGGGGTATATCAACAACTGCTTGCTCTTCAGTGGCATATCCGAGGCAAGGCTCGAAGTCGGCTAGATTATGGTGGGGAATTTCATGTGCCTCCCCCATGGGTTGAGAGACATGTATGTGATGAGGTTGTCGGCTCTCAATGAGTATGGGAACAGAGTTATTGACATCCTTACTGGGAGTGTATGCCACATTGGGTGGTGTATAGTTGGGAGGCAAGCCATACGGTAGGAAGGGGTGCTCATTTTGAATTTGCACATCATGGGGCCGTCCGTACTTCCCAAATCTTTGCCTACCATATCTGAGGTTGGATGATTCATTTGGTTGAGGCCAGATGGGGGCATCGGATTCATCTTAGCAACAGCGCTGGTAGCAGCAACTGCAACCGCATTGGCTTCCATTATCTTCTTCATGCTCATCATGGCCTCCATTATTGTGGCAATTTACTCTTTCATGGCCTCCATGTCGGCCTTCATCTGCTCTTGCACCTCCTCTACTTCACCTATTACTCTAGCTTTAGCACGGGTTCGGTAAGGGCGCCGTAAAACGTGTTCTTTTCTTTTTTATAACAATGATTAAGTTCGTTTTTTTTTTGTTTTTGTTTTTTTTTCAACGAAAGAATGCAATGAACAATGCAACCAATGAAAAGCATGGATGTATGTGAATGATGCACAACTGAAGTATTGCGAATTTTTACGTAGGACATGGGGTTGAATCAATTTAGATTTTTAACATGGTCCATTACATCTTTGTCAAGGTGAAACTGAAAGTAACAAGGACATCAACAGTCCTAAATGTGTTTGGCAGTAGACGAAGCAGCGATGTAACTCAATCCATCTTTTGCCCCAATTTTTTGCAAGATGGTTACTTCCATACTTTAACTTGACTTGATGAACCTTTTCTTAAAAGCATGAGCTTGGTTCAACCCTGTAATCCAAGGAATGGCAATTCTGATTGCCAATAGTTCAACAACATTTCATAAGGATGAAAGACTCGGGAATACATATGCTATGCATGGAAAATGTAATTATGGAATTGAGATGCCCGAAGAAACATCATTTCCTAGTTAACCACGCATTAGGTACCATGCTCAATCATTTTTTTTGGTTTTTTAGAAATGGGTTTATGATCCCAACATGGTTGGCTCATGGTACCTAACACATGCAACTAAGAATGTAGTGTGAATTTTCACGCTTCCTTTTTTTGTTTTCATTTTGCAGAGGAAAATGCAAGGATCATGCATGAACAAACATGAAAACAAAAGGTATGCAGTTTGTAGAACAGAAAGTATGTTGAACGCATATGCATGATGATGCAATGACTCATGCAAAATGTGATGCTGGAATGTGATAACGGACAAATGCAAGAACTATATGTTCATTATGATGCCATGAAGAGATGCTTATGTGATGCATGATATGAATGCATTTACGGACACGAGAGCCCGGAAAATCATCTCTTCTTACTTGCACATTTGGGGGTGCAGTGCCCCATGTGTGTAGTTAAGAAGGTGATATGGATCTTCCGGCTTCCCATGACAAAAGACAAGAACAACATACAACGCGTGCATGACGACATGATGCAGACGCGAACGAAAATGCACAACACAGGGATGCACATAGTACGAAAATATCCACAAATAATCATAAGCAAAGGCGTACATGACATTTAGGATTATATGCATGGCAGTGTTTAAAACGCACGCAGCGTGTTCGCTTCGTGCCCCTATTTTTAGGGACCTAAACGGGAGGAACTAAAAGGCTTTTAGTAATAATTCCCAAGGTGGTCATATCTCTCTTGATGGTTTCTAGAGGTATCATCCCCTTCGAAAAAACATATTGCGACAGTAGGGACTACCAGCAACAATATGTTATCAAAGAGAAAAACTCTAGATGAGGGTTCACTGTTATCAAGCAAGTCGGAGACCTAGCATGATCACAGATTCGCCTCCACTCCTTATGTTCCCATGGACTCGGGTATAGGGCCCTTTTTCAACTCACCGTGTGTGCAAATAGTGTTGGTGTTTGTGTGCATCAAATGAATAAACATCTATCTCATGCATACATTTTAAAAACACACTAAAAGCATCAAAGAGTTATACACAAGAACGTAAGAGAAATAAAAGGAAACTGACAAAAGATGAAGTCACAATATTGCACGATATTAGAAGGCCTAACTCTCTAAAAACAGTCCCCAGTGGAGTCGCCAACTGTCGCAACCTACCCATCAGCAAGAGGGCGACGTGAGGGCTCACGGATGCGTCTTCCAAGAAAGGAAAATGCGCTGAGTCGCAACCAACGTTTATTCGAGGAAAACGTCGGAAAAACCGGAAAAGGATGTGGTCTACGAACTTTAAGTGTGAAAGGTTCGGGAGTTGTATTTACGCACGGGGAAGGTATTAGCACCCCACACGCCCGTCACAAGGGACGGCAACCTTTAATCAAGTGTGCAAATATGACATCAAATTATTTTATTTTCCCTTTCTTACGTTTTTATGTCCTTTTACGCTTTTTGTATTTTTTATCTTTTTGTGGTCGACAAGGGTGTTTCCCTTGCTCCTACGTATTCCTCAATTGTGATAAGGAAATCAGACCTACTTAGTTCTTTCAAAAGGGGCGAATCAAGTGATTCTCTTTACTTGGAAGGTGGTCATTTAAGGCGTTGGACCTTAAAATGATCCATTTTACTTGGTGAGAAAGCTAAGGCGTTGGACCTTAAAACGGTTTTCAGTGATTCGCGGACAAAGCTTGATTTGTGAGTTGATTTTAGCCTTAGTTTCACTTTGGTTATTAGTCAATTCATTCAAGGCAACTTCCAAAGAAAAACGTCCGATCGATTTTTTTGATTTATTTTATTTAAAGATATTTTGATTATTTTATTATTATTTTTCTTTTTTTGGTTTAACTGAGGTTACCGCGTGAACGATCGGTTAGATTTTGTTTTAACAATGATTAAACGAGATTACAACGCAAATGATCGGTTGAAATTCATTTTATCATTTATTAGGCGAGAAAACGACTTAAAAGATTGGTTAAAATTCTTTAAAAACGGAAGAAAAGAAACCGAAAGTGAACGAAATAAAGATGAAAGCCAAAAAACAAGAAATGAATTAAAAGTCTCGGATTTGGAAACTTACCCATTGAAGAACGAAGAACGGTGAAGAACAGAGGAAAACCTTCACGGATTTGCTTACGGAAACATCTCGGAAGCATTACGGAAGCACCTCGACTTGGATTTTCTTCACGGAAACAATTTTTTTTCTCCCAAAACAGCTGAAATGCATAGCCAGGGGGATATGGGACCCTTAGAACAACCCTTTTAGCCTTTTTATAGGAAAAAGGGGGAGGAGGTTGCCGCCCAACTCGCCGTGAGCTGGGAAGCTTCCTCCAGAAGCAATCAAGCTTCAAAAAACACTCTCGAAGACACAATTCAAAATTTCAAAATTGCTATTTGCACCCCCCATTTTGATAAGTTCACCCCCTTCTTTTGTAATTTACGAAAAGGTTATGGAAGCTTTACGGAAGCCTATAGGACTTAATTTTCTTCTGTTTTCTCTTCCTTCTCACCCATATTAAGTGAAATATGCTTATTTAGGGTTATGGGAATTTTACGGAAGCATTACGGGGGTCCCGGAAGCTCCGGAAGCCATTTTTTTAACAAAACGGGGGAGGTGGTTGCCACCCACCTCGCCCAGGCGAGCTAGGTTGCTTCCACCTTAAGCAAGAAATTGCCCAGAATTCTCTAGAAGGGCCCAGATTTGAAAATTGCTATTTGCACTCCCCATTTTACTAAATACACCCCTTTACCCCCTTTTTTGCTGATTATTTTTCCGTAACGTTACGGAACTTCATGAATTATGTAACAATACTTGTTTTCTTTTTGTAATGTCATGAAACTTTACGAATTACGCAACCATCCCCTCTTCGGCTTCTGGAAGGCTATGGAACTTTACGGATTGTACAATAATGTTTCCTTTCGACTCCCGACATGTCGCGGAACTTCACGGATAGCTTAACGATGAGTGTCAAGTTCCTCGAAGCGGTCAAGCGAAGTTTGTAGACATCAAACAATGATCCCCGGACGAAATTAGGGTATGCAACTCTCTATCTCTACAGAAGCTAATCCAGTCATCTAATCCAACCTGAATTAGATTTTCACTATGCATATAGAATTCTTAAAGGCAATCCTAGTTCCTACCCCAGAAAAAGAGCCTAAGGTGCCCAACCCTAGGGGGTCCTCTATGAATAAGAGGCTAAGAGAAACCTACCCTTAGCTCAAACTAGAAAAACCTATTCTAATATGCCTTCAGAAATTCATACATATACTAACAATGTGTAAACCACACAAAAAATAGAGTCAAAGAAAGGCACAACTTGATCAATCATACGTAAAATCCTTGCTTGAATGAATGAGTGCCTTTTTGAACTCGAGAAATTCACAACTCACTTTTTACAATATAATCTTCATAATCAAAGATTAGAAGTTGTGAGTCACATTGTATCTAAGCATTTTTTTCTTCTCACTTTAACACTTACTTTAGCTCATACAGTTTCGCACTTGCACATTGAAGTGAGAACACAAGGTGACTATTTATAGAGAAAAAAAATCATAACCACTTGTAATCTATTAAATATACAATGTAATAGATTATTTCAAAGAAATAATCGATTATATTATCATTTAAATTGATTAAAGTATTCTTACCAAAAACTAGAAAACTTTCAAGAACAATGTAATCGATTAGATTCTTGATGTAATCGATTAAAGTGTTCTTGATCACTTCTGAAACAGTTTTAAGAGAGAAGTAATCGATTATGATCACCTGGTAATTGATTAAAGTAGAGACTCCTGAAAAACCAATCATTGCCTCATTTGAATTGTGTAATCGATTATGATTACCTTGTAATCGATTAAATCGATATGAGAAACTTCTCTGCAAGCTACAAACACTTGTGTAATCGATTACGATCAACCTATAATCAAATAAAACAAAGAGTTTTAAACACAAAAGAAATTTTCTGATTTTAGAACCTCTCTTCTTACTCTTACATGATAATGCATGATGCACATATGAAAAAGATAGAATTAAGATGCAACACATAATAGGACAATCAATACAAATGCCACTCGAGAGAGTTGGGCATGTACAAGAAAAAATTTCTTCAAGCTTCAAGACTAAGTCTTCATGTTGCTCCCCCTATCTCTAACAAAGTTCTTGCTTTTTCGTCAGTACTTCTCCACCGGCTTTTTGGGTAGAGGTTGCCTTTTATAGACTTCAGTGAGGAATCCGTTATGGGATCAACATCATTTCCTTGAAAAGACCGTTTTCTCACAATGGAAGGTAAAGCTATTGGCGTGCTTTGATTGGCGAGGAGTTGCACAATAGTACAAACAACACCATGTGCTCTTTGTCCTTAGTGAAAATGACCTTTAAAGAATATTTTGTGGGTACCTTCTATCTCCTTCTATTATGTCTTTTCCTTAAATTCAAATGTTAGTGTTTCAAAATAAGGAGAGGCAAAATGAATTCATATAGGATAGAATACGTGTACTTCCTTTTTTGGTTATCACAAACTTTTTGCCTAATGATGATCATTCCAAAAGATTTGTGAGTTACTTATTGACTGACGCATGGAATAACCATATAACATTAATAGTCATAGAGAGTGAACACCTTTTGATTTTAGCGCGTTGGACGTTGGATAGATAGTTGACATAGCAATCCTTCTTGGAGGATAGAACGTATTGTTATGACTTTTAAAATTTGAACCTTTTCACTTGTCAAAAACTCATTAGAACATTAGTAATTTATACTTTTTGTTATTAATCAAAATCCAAGGTAGATGAGACGAGTGGTCATCTAGAACTAACAATCTCCTCTTTTTGATAATGACAAACAATATAAATTTTGATGTGTATTAGAGTCTTAAGAGGGTAAGATGAATGAATGTAATGAATGCATTTAAAGTCCCCTGAGTTCAATCATGGAAAAAGTATGATAGATAAAATATATATGACATACGTGGTAACTAAATAATAAAAATAAACAAATAACTAAAGAAAGAACACATAGATGTAATCCAAACCACTTTTATTTAATAAAGATAGCTCTTTACATGCAAAATTCCTACTTCTCCCCCTTTTGTCATAAGCAAAAAAATAAGGGTTTAAAGATAGTAATAATGAGGAACATCATTGTTAGTTCTAAGAGGGTGGTAGTGGTGGAGGTTCAATAGGTTAAGGGGCAGGTGGAGGTTGAGGAAGAGATGCAGGTGCAACAATAACTCCAAGCATAGATATCTGGGCCTATTGAATGTTTTGGAGGAGAACAACAGCAAGGTTGGAGAACTAAGTGGTGATTGCATTCTACATGGAGAGCCTGAATTGCTCATTTTCTTGACATTGTCATTCAGTGAAGGATTCCATTGCTTGGCCTATCATGTCTTGCACTTGATTCCTGGTAACAATAGCAGGCATTGTATAGTTAGAGGAGTAGGTCTTGAACTGGTGAAGTAGACGATGATGGCATCAAGTTCTGCCTAGTCTTTAGAAGTAGCCTCATTTGAAGTTGTTGACTACTTGGATGCAGGTTCTATAACATTGTGTTCAACTTCATCAACCATGGTTGCATTGGATGCCTTTGGAGTTTCGTCCGTGACACCAATGTTGGTAAGATCAATGATGACCCCATGTACAATGGTATCATCCATAACTTTAGTAGATGTTTTAGCTTGGATGGAGGCAACATCTTATTTCATAACAACTCCTTCTTCTTCTTCAGCCTTCTTCTTTTGCTGAGCTTCATGGAGCTGGGTCACATGAGCTATCATCTGTTCTTCTGTCATTGTCTTTAGATTATAAGTCCCCTCCTATTGAATAGTAGGAAGTTGGAGTAAGCATTGAATGAACAAGTTGTTGTCGGCATCCTTTGTAAAGCAGATGCAAGCATCATCAAAGTGATACTTTCTAATAGGATGTAACACTTGAATGATGTTGCGGTGCTCAACATTATCCCTTCCATCATAACCATAAGTGGAGGCTTTCTGAGTGTCCATCCACAAGATCTGGTTCTAGAAGGTCTTGGCATCATAAGTATCAGAAGCACAAACAAACCTTTTCCCACTAAACAGGGAGCTCCAATTCTGAGGTTGATTGACTATTTCAATCTTCATTCTGAGGTTATGCCAAGCTTCTGTTGGAGATACCTCTATTGAGGGAAAAACTCATTGTTGAGTGCTAGGTGCAAGCCAATATGGAGGCATCTTAATAATATTTGGTTGCATTGGATGTGAGTCATTTTTGGGAGAGGAAGATGGACTATGGCATTTTTTGGTAGAGCCTTAAAGGCCTCAGGTGGCATGTGCTCATGTCATACTTTGTCCATGTAGATCCTTGAACATTGTTGGTTTCCCTTTCAACAAGTTGAACAAAAATAATTTTAGAGTATGGGGTTTCAGGTGTAGGATTACCATTAAGGGTTCCCTTGGAGCATCCCTTCTTAACCAGTCTAGATGGATGAAGGATGGAGATGGACATGGTAGTGTAGATGGAACATGTTTGCGGAGAGGAAAGATAAAAGTATTGCCTGTGGACTCACTATCTAATGATGATGAAGCTTGATCGTCTTTGTTCCTAGTGAAATAGACTACCTACTCTTTCTCACCAATCTTGGGATTGGCTTTGGTCGCCCTCTTCTTGATGTGTCTTCGTATCATAGAGGGGATGACAAATTCACGTGGTTTAGAGGCTGGTGGGACTTTCTTAGCTCTTTTTGGGACAGGAGAAATCAGGGCAACTATTTTCCTCTTCTGGAAGGAAACTTGTATGAAGCCTTCATCTTCTTCATTAGTCTTACTTAGGTCTTTCAACCTTTGTGGAATTGAGGTTGTAGTTCGCTGGACTCAGTAGATTGCTCATGTATTTTCTTCGTCCTATGCTCCCTTGCAAGTAGCTCTTCTTACTCTTCTTCTTTCTCGGAATGCTTCCTTGTGTTTCTTTCTCTTCTATTGCTTAACCATAATCTTTTATATATTTTTGAAGATACCAAAGTTGTTCAGACCTTAATCCTCATTAGTAATGGCTTTGGCTAGCCTCTTCTGCTTCTTGTTGATGGCATCCAGATCCACCTGAGGAGCCTCTTTTTGGCTTTGTTCTAAAGCAACCTTCATAGCTTTTAGGTTAGTCTTTGTAAAGTTTTGTTGTTTAGCAACAACTGAACCCTTGGCTATTAGGGTGTGCTTAGAATCATCATCCATCTTGTTGAAGACATGATACACACCTTGATCACACAACAACTTGTTGATGAGAGTAGCGTAATAGATGTCATTGTCCAGACCACCTACTCTCTTCAGGTTTCTCAAGATGTTGAAGTAGATGGTGTGTGGCAGATCAAAGGGGATATTCTCCATCAAGTGAAAAAGAAAAAACCTATGGAGGTTTGATAGATGGTGTTTTAGAGCCTGCCTTGTGGAGAACTCTCTTATTCAAAATGTTGGCCCAAATCTTAGCCTTCTCACACATAAGGTTGTACCCTATAGTCTTCTGATCACCTACTTTCTTAGCATTTTCCTGATAGAGTACCTTTGTTACATGGGAGTCATAGTTCTTCTCTCGTCCCTCTTGATAGGTACTACCTTCATGAAGGCACCCTATTGCCTTGGCAATAGTGTCGCTGGACAACACTAATTTGACTTGCATAACCTTGGATGTTATCATCATCTTTTTGACAAACTCAACATTCCTCCAAAAGGTTTTGATGAGTTTAGGGTATATAGTTTGTGGCTCATTGAAAAAACTCCTAGCACCACAAAATAACAAAGTCTCGTTGAGCTTTAGACCCACTTTTTCGAGTTCCTGAATGTCGAAAAAGATTTCAACATGAATGAAGGGTTCATTGCCTGTATGGATGGTAGTGATTTCCAGGGTTGGAATAATCTTGGCAGTAGGGGAGTTGGTGGTGGCAATTGCAGAGAGTTTGAGAGTTAGGGTTTGAATTTCAAAGAGGAACATGAAGTGTTTCAGAGTAGGGAGTAATGCCAAGAGTTTTGACGTTTTAAGGTTTTATAGTGGGCCAATTCAAAAGAAATTATTAAGCTCACTTTCCAAAATTGACTTAGCAAAAAGTGTTACAACGTTTTGATATAAAAACATAGTGTTTTAAATAATCACAATAAATGCATGATATGCCATCCATATATTGAACATTGTGAGTGTGTGTTGATGCCCATTGGACGATAGATCCTTAGATGCAACAGTGGACGACAAATAGAGATTAAATCATTCATTAACAGAGATCATTCCAAGTTGATTTCTTAAAAAAATCAACTTTTCTTCAGTTAAGATTTTTGTAAAGATGTCAGCAAGCTAATCATCAGTGTGTATAAACTGTAAATCCATTGTCCCATTCTGAACATGATCTCTTATGAAATGATGTTTAATTTCTATATGTTTAGCTCTAGAATGCAATGTTGGATTTTTCAAAAGACTAATAGCAGCTTTATTGTCATGATAGATAGCAATTTTACTCTCATAAATATTGTAGTCTTCAAGCTAATTCTTTATCTAGAGTAGTTGAACAAAACAACTTGTTGCTGACATATATTCAACTGCAGTAGTGGACAATGCAGTTGATCCTTGCTTCTTGCATATGTATGTCACTAAGTTTCCACCAATAAAGTGACAGCTTCCACTTATGTTTTTTCTTTCAACTTTATCACCAGCATAGTCAACAACACATTAGTTTGTAAGTCTAGAACTTTCTCTTTTTTTGAAGAGAAGACCAATATTAGAAGTTCCAATCATATATCTAAAAATGCGTTTAACTGCAGCTATATGAATTTCCCTTGGTTATTTTTGAAATCTTGCACATAGACAAACATTGAACATAATATCAGGCCTAGATGCAGTGAGATAGAGCAGTGTGCCAAGCATTGCTCTTACTGAGTCTCATCAACCTTTGTTGATTCCTCATCCAATCTAAGGTATGTAGTGGGATGCATTGGAGTCTTCATTCTTTTGCATTTTCCATGTTGAATTTCTTTAGTAATTCTTTCACATACTTGGTTTGATGGATGTGGATGCCTTTGGATGCTTGTTTTATTTGTAATCCAAGAAAGAATTTTAGCTCTCCCATCATGCTCATTTCAAACTCTGCCTGCATCAGCTTAGAGTAATCTTCACAAAGCATTTCATTAGTAGCACCGAAAATGACATCGTCCATATATACTTGCACTAATAAAAACTGTGAACCATAGTTTTTCCGAAAAAGTGTTGTGTCAACCTTTCCTCCCTCATAACCATTTTTCAAGAGAAATGAAAGTTTTTCTTACCAAGCTCTATGAACTTGCTTAAAAACATGTTGAGGAAGGGTTTCACTTTCAAATCCTGGAGGTTGTTCAACATAAACTTCCTCTTGGATTAAACCATTTAGAAATGATCTTTTTAGGTCCATTTGATATAGCTTCATATTGCTATAAGCTGCAAATGAAAATAAACTGCATATTGCCACTAAACGAGCTATGGGTGCATAAGCTTCTTTGTAATCTATACCTTCTTGTTATGAGTATCCTTTAGCAACTAACCTTGCTTTGTTACTTACAACTTTACCATTTTCATCCAGTTTGTTGGGAAAGACCCATTTCGCTCCTACAACTTTCTTTCCTTTTGGCAATTCAACTAACTTCCAAACATCATTCTTCTGAAACTGATCAAGTTCTTTTTGCATTGCTTTAACCCATTTGTCATCTTCCATTGCATCAACAATGTGTTTAGGTTCCATTTTAGAGACCAGTGCAGTAAGCGCTTGTGTTTTGAGTGATGATCTTGTTTGAACATGATCTACTAGATCACCAATGATTTGACTTTCTGGTTGATTTATTCTCATGATGCATCCAGTGGGTTCTTGTACCTCTTCTTGAACTTTTTGTTGAGTGGACACTTCTATCTCTGGATCCTGTCTAGATGAGCTAGTTGCTATAGAGGTGTCATCCAGTTGTAGATCTGCAAAAGACTCATCTAGGTCTGATAAATCTTTATCAGGTTTATTTTCATGAAATCTTATATGAATAGCTTCTTCAAATACCAAGGTTCTCGAGTTGTAAACTCTAAATGCCTTTGAAGTTTCAAAGTATCCAAGAAATATCTCATTATCACTTGTTGCGTCAAATTTTCCCAAGTTATCCTTTGTGTTGAGAATGAAACATTTGCATCCAAATGGATGAAATATGTTGGGTTTTCGTCCCTTCCATAGTTCGTAAGAAGGCTTTTTAAGGATATGTCTTATGTAAATTCTATTTTGAAGATAACATGCAATATTTACTGCTTCAGCCTAGAAATGCTTAGGGGTTGAATTATCATTGAGCATTGTTCTAGCCATCTCTTGCATAGGTTTGTTCTTTCTTTCAACTTTGACATTTTGTTGAGGTGTTCTTGGTGTTGAAAAATTGTGAAGGATTCCATTTTCTTCACTAAATAGATGAAACTTGTCATTTTCAAATTCTCCCCTATGATCACTTCTGATTAAACTAATGAGTACTCCTTTTTCATTTTGAACATGTAAATGTATGAATACAGGTTTTGATGATGCCAAAGTATAATCAAACAAGATTGCTTCAAGAAACATTCAAGGTTAAGCAAAGAGAGATTGCTTCAAGATTAATTCAAGGTCAAGTAAACAAGATCAAGAAAAAGATAAGGCCTTAGTTTATTTGTTAAAAGAATCTCACTAGTTGATCAGTTTTGGCCTCAACCAAATTATTTTCAACAACTCAAGGCACTGGTAATTGATTACCAAGCATTGTAATCAATTACCAGAGATAGATTGCAAATGGGATTTTCAAAAAGGGTTTTGAAATTTGAATTTTGAATCTTGTAATCGATTACCAGATGTTTGTACTCAGTTACCAGTAACAACACTTAAGAAAACACTTTGAAAAGTCATGACCCTTCAAAATATAACTGTGTAATCGATTACTAGAATTCTGTAATCGATTACCAGTGAGAAAACTTTAGAAAAACTTTTTGAAAAGACACATCTCTTCAAACCATTTTGAAAAGGCATGATGGGCCTATATATATGTGTGTCTGACTTCAAAAAGGAAGAGAGAGATGTTCTAAGAGAACTTAATTGTTGTCGCAACATGCCCCTTGGTGGGCGAGCGAAGGCGAGGCTCACGGGTGCGCTTTCCAAAGGAGGAAAGATGCACGGAGTCACCACCAACGTTTATTTGTGGAAAACGTCGGAAAAACCGAAGGAAACCGGTCAAAATGAAAATTCTAAGTTTGGGAGTTGTATTTACGCTTGAGGAAGGTATTAACACCTCTCACGTTTGTCTCAAAGGACAACAACCTATTTTTAGAATTGTGAAATTGTGTTATTTTACCTTTATTTCTTTTTATTTTTTTTGAGGTCGACAAAAGTGGGGCTTTTGCTCCTACGTACGCTCCATCGAAGAGGAAATCAGACCTACGTAGTTCTTTCTTAAGAGTGAATCAAGTGATTCTTTTTACTTGAAAGGTGATCATTTTAAGGCGTTGGACCTTAAAAATGATCCATTTACTTAATAAGGAAAACTGAAATGATAAACTTTCAAACCCTATTTAGTGAGCTTTTTTGTGGACGAGCTTGACTAGGCAAGTTGATTTTAGCCTTAGTTTCGCTTTAGTTATTAGTCAATTCGATTAAGAATGAGAAATCCCAAAGAGAAAACGTCCGATTGATTTTTTGCTTTATTTTACTAAAAGGTATTTTTTGATTATTATATTATTATTTTACCTCTTTTTTGATTTCCAACGTGGTTACGACACGAC
Source organism: Glycine soja (assembly GCF_004193775.1). Lineage (NCBI taxonomy): Eukaryota > Viridiplantae > Streptophyta > Magnoliopsida > Fabales > Fabaceae > Glycine > Glycine soja. The sequence continues at coordinate 33,800,222 of NC_041019.1, forward strand.
CAAACAATCAAAATTCATTTTAACAGAAATTAACGGATATTACAAATCAAATGATCGGTGGAAATTTATTTTATTTTTCGATTAGGCGATAAATGACTAAAGCACATCAAAAGGGGGTACGGGAAGTAAATGAAAACGAGAATAAAAATACATGAAACAAAATGTGGACCACCACGGGTACATAGAATGAATTGAAAAGCTCGGTTTGAGGTACTCACCAGTTGAAGACTGAAGAAAACGAAGAATGAACGATGAATGTTGAAGAACGGTTGAAAATCTTCGCGTAATTACTCACGGAAACGTTACAGAAGCGCCTCGGCATGGATTTTCTTCACGGAAACCATTTTCCTCAGCAATTTCGAGAGAATAAGAAGTGTCAAGAAGGCTGAACCCCTTTCCTCTTCACTCCTTCCCCTATTTATAGCAACACAGGGGAGGAGCTTGCCACCCGGCTCGCTCAGGCGAGCAAGGTTGCTTCCTCCAGAAGCAACCGCCTTCTGGATGAAGAAACTGGAAGGCCCAAGTGGGCCTGATTGCTATTTGTACCCCCTTTTTTTACTAAATGCACCCCCCTTCTACCTTTTTTGGTAATTATTTTTCCGTAACGTTACGAAACTTTACAAATTTCGTAACGACACCTATTTTCTTTCCGTAAGGTTACGAATCCTCACGAATCACTTATTTACTCTTTTTTAGCTTTTGAAGAAGTTACGGAAACTCACGGATTGCACAAAAACACCTCCTTTTGGTTTTCGCCACATTACGGAATTTCACGGATCGCGTAAGCCTGCTTCCTTTTGATTTCCGGCTTGTCTCGGGACTTCACATATTGTGAAACAAAGGATGCCAAGTATCCCAAAGCGGCCGATCAAAGGTTGCATATCATCAAGTAATAATCCCCGGACGAAATTAGGGTATGACAATTGTCAAATGCTCTCTTAACAACTATTGGGAAAACACTTGCAAATCTATTGAGAATTCATCTTGGAACTTCAATTTGTATTATCATCTCTAAAAGAGAGAAATTCCTCTAGGATCTTCAATTTGTATCATCTACTCTAAAGGAGAGAAATCTTTCTATTCATCTCAGAAACTCAATTGTAATCAAGAGACTGGTTGTCTCTTAGAGAATCTTGAACACAAGGGTGAGGGATCCCAAGGTGTGTTCAAAGTCTGTAAAGGATTTACAGAGTAGTGGAAAATCTCAAGTGGGTTGCTCGAGGACTGTACGTAGGCACGAGAAGTGGTCGAACCAGTATAAATTGAGTTTGCAATTCTCTTTTCCCTTATCTTATTTATTTTATTGCAATCAATTTTGTCTTGCACATTTAAAGAACATTATTAAATTGATTGTTGCTTCTTCTTCTGCATTCTAAGCCTATCATTTAAAAGGGGGTTAAAAGTTTGTTAGTGGGAAATTTTGTAAGACTTAATTCACCCCCCCCCCTCTTAAGTTATTGAGGCCACTTGTCCAACAGAACATGTTTACAAAATTTAAATAAGATATCAAAAGACTCATCCTTGTGGTTTAGGAAAATGACCCATGTCCATCTAGAGTTGTCGTCCACTATGACAAGTCCATACCTTTTTCCACTTGTGGATGCAGTTCTGGTTGGACCAAACAGATCAAGTTGTATCAATTGCAAGGGTCTAGAAGTGGAAACAATGTTTTTATTGGACTTGTCATAGTAAATCATCTTTGTATGAGATACTTGGTAGATCTCTTACAAGGTTGTTTTTTTGCAGTTTGGAGAATAACCTCCAACTTGCATGACCAAGTTTTTTATGCCATATCTAGTGATTTTCTTTAATAGTCAGTAAGCAAGATACCTTTTGATCTGTGAGATCTCCTAGTCTGATTAGAGGTTACCTTTTCTCTTGGCAGAGAATAGAGGAGACCCATCTTTACATAGGACAACACGCTCATCTTTGTTGAATAAGAGATTATATCCACTGTCACATAATTGATTTATGCTCAGTAGATTGAGTTTAAGACCCTCAACAAAAAAAACATTATCAATAGAAGGATAAGGATGAGTACTTACCTTACCCACTCTGGTTATCTTTCCCTTCTGATTTCCTCTGAATGTGACTATTCCACCATGATAAGGAGTCAGGCATTGGAACACGCACCTTTATTCTGTCATGTGTCATGAGCAGCCAATGTCCAGGTACCATAATAGCTGCCTACTTCTTGTTATCAAGGACATTTGCAACAAGAATAATTTTTTTATTAGGTACCCAAATCTTTTTGGGTCTTTTTGTGTTAGCCAAAAAAGTATTGATTGTACCCTTTTTAGGTCGATCTTTACACTTGGATGTCATATGACCAATCTTACCACAGAAGTAGCAGACAATGGTGTCCTTATAATGAACATATACCCTTCCATCTGTAGAAGCAAAGCCTTTGTCTTTGATGTTTTGATGATGATCGTGATGATTTGATGAAAATGCGCTTCTCAAAGTTTAATTCAAGACAATGATCCAAGAATACAAGATACAACGTCAAGAAGATCTCTAGTATTTTAGGAAGGGAATTCCTAATTGAAATAACAAATGGTTTGGCCAAGAAATTTAAGTTAAAAAGTCTTTTTCAAGAGATTTACTCTCTGGTAATTGATTACCAGAGGCTGTAATCGATTACCAGTGGCCAAAATGGTTTACAACAGCTATTAAAAATTTGAATTCAAATTTTAGACTGTGTAATCGATTACACAATATTGGTAATCGATTACCAGCAGTTAATAGACATTTTAATTCAAATTTTAAAGCCTGTAATCGATTACACATATCCTGTAATCGATTACCAGAGGAGATTTTCAGAAAATTATTTCCAAGAGTCACATCTTTTCAAATGGTTTTTACATGGCCACCAAAAGTCTATTTATATGTGACTTGGAACACGAATTTGCTCAGAGTTTTTCATAACAAAAAGTCTTATTCTCTCAAAGAGCAAAAACATTTTTATCCTCTTAAGAATTCCTTGGCCAATACACTTGCAATTCAATAAGGAATTAATTGAGTGCTCAGATTGTACAATCTATCTATTTCAAGAAAGATTTATTCTTCTCTTCTTTCTAAATTCTCAAAAGGGATTGAGAGACCGAGAGTCTCTTGTTGTAAAGATATCTGAACACAAAGGAAGGATTGTCCTTGTGTGTTCAGAACTTGTAAAGGGATTTTACAAGATAGTGAAACTCTCAAGCGGGTTGCTTGGGGACTGGACGTAGGCACAAGGGTGTGGCTGAACCAGTATAAATTTGAGTTTGCACTTTCTCTTCCCTTAAACTCTTTTATTTATTATTGCTTTGGATTTATATTCAGATTGTTTTATTTGAATCATTATTTAAGAATTCATTTTTTAAGGGAACTTGTAACTTGCATTTTTCAACCCCCCTTCTTAAGATATCTGAGGCCACTTGTCTAACAAGTGGTATCAGAGCTTCATTCTTGTATAAAGTTTAGAAGCTTCAAGTGTAATGGCCTCAGCAAACTTCTTATTTCCAGAAGGAAATTCAATCAATAGACCTCCAATCTTTAATGGAGAGGGTTACCAGTACTGGAAAACCCGATTGCAAATTTTCATTGAGGCAATAGACTTAAACATTTGGGAAGCCATAGAAATAGGACCTTATATACCCACCACAATAGAAAGAACCATAATAGATTGAAGCACAACAAGTGGAAGCACAACAATAGAATAAACTAGAGATAGATGGTCTAAAGAAGATAGAAGACGAGTACAATATAATTTAAAAGCCAAAAACATAATTACATCTGCCCTGGGAATGGATGAATATTTTAGGGTTTCAAATTGTAAGAGTGCTAAGGAAATGTGGGACACTCTACAAGTAACACATGAAGGCACAACATATGTTAAAAGATCTAGGATAAACACATTAACTCATGAATATGAACTATTTAGGATGAATGCAAATGAAAGCATACAAGACATGCAAAAGAGGTTCACACATATAGTAAATCATCTTGCAGCTTTAGGGAAAGATTTTCAAAATGAAGATCTCATAAACAAAGTATTAAGATGTTTAAGCAGAGAATGACAACCTAAAGTAACAGCCATGACTGAATCAAGAGATTTATCTAACATGACTCTTGCTACTCTATTTGGAAAGGAACACGAAATGGAATTGTTGAGATTAAATCAACATGAAGAAAATGACAAGATTCTAAAGGAAAAGGGAAAGGAAGCAATGAAGATCCTCCAGAAGAAGCCAAATCAAATGATGAACTTCCAAAAGAATGGAAAGCCTCAAAAGATCATCCCCTTGACAACATTATTGGTGATATCTCAAAAGGGGTAACAACTAGACATTCTCTTAAAGAGTTATGCAATAATATGGCTTTTGTATCTATGATTGAACCTAAAAATATAAAAGAAGCCATAATAGATGATAATTGGATAATTGCTATGCAAGAAGAACTAAATCAGTTTGAAAGAAACAATGTGTGGGAACTTGTTGAGAAACCTAAAAACTATCCCATCATATGAACAAAATGGGTATTTAGGAATAAGTTAGATGAACATGGCATAATCATTAGAAATAAGGCTAGATTAGTTGCAAAAGGATATAATCAAGAAGAAGGTATAGATTATGAAGAAACATTTGCTCCAGTTGCTAGATCAGAAGCCATTAGAATGCTCTTAGCGTATGCATCCATAATGAATTTTAAGCTTTATCAAATGGATATTAAAAGTGCTTTTCTAAATGGCTTAATTCAAGAAGAAGTATATGTTGAACAACCACTAGGTTTTGAAATGTTGGATAAGCCAAATCATGTCTATAAATTGAAAAAGGCTTTATATGGCTTGAAACAAGCCCCTAGGGCTTGGTACGAGCGTCTAAGTAAGTTCCTTTTAGAAAAGGACTTCTTTAGAGGAAAATTAGTTACTACTCTTTTCATAAAGAGAAAATCACATGACATTTTATTAGTTCAAATTTATGTTGATGATATTATTTTTGGATCCACTAATGAATTATTGTGCAAGGAATTCTCTCATGACATGCAAAGTGAGTTTGAAATGTCAATGATAGGAGAACTTAATTTCTTTCTTGGATTGCAAATTAAACAAACAAAGGATGGTATCTTTGTCAATCAATCCAAGTACTGCAAAGAGTTAATCCACAAATTTGGCATGGAAAATGCTAAGCACATGGCTACACCAATGAGCACTGCTTGCTATTTAGATAAAGATGAAACCGGTCAGTCAATAGATGTTAAGCAATATCGAGGTATGATCGGATCACTTCTTTATTTATCTGCCAACAAACCTGATATAATGTTTAGTGTGTGTATGTGTGCTAGATTTCAATCAAATCCTAAGCAATCACATCTTAGTGTTGTTAAAAGAAATATAAGATATTTAGTAGGCACTTTAAATATAGGTTTATGGTATCCTAGAAATTCCACATGCACCTTAATTGGATATTCTGATTCAGACTTTGCCAGTTCTAAAATAGATAGAAAGAGCACAAGTGGAACTTGTCAGTTCATTGGATCTGCTCTAGTTTCTTGGCATAGTAAGAAACAAAATAGTGTTGCTTTATCCACTGCAGAAGTGAAATATATTTTTGTCAGTAGTTGTTGTGCATAAATCTTATGGATGAAGCAACAACTTTCTGACTATGGAATCCTTCTTGACATATACCTATTAAGTGTGATAATACAAGCGCAATTAATCTTTCCAAAAATCCAGTTCAACATTCTAGAACTAAACATATAAAATTAGGCACCATTTTCTAAGAGATCATGTTCTAAAGGGAGATTGTGTGTTAGAGTTTGTTGATACAAAGAATCAACTTGTTGATATCTTCACAAAACCTCTCCCCAAAGAAACATTCTTCTCTATTAGAAGGGAATTAGGCCTCTTAGATGTTAGTGATTTGGATAAATAAGGATTGATTGATTGAATTATCTATTTTTTTTAAAGTGATTGATTGTTTGTGTTAAGTATGTTACTTTGCTTGATTTTGTTTAAATTTTTGTTATTATGATGGCTTGATGCATTATTGTGTGTTTGATGTTTGAAAGATTGAATTAAATACATTAGTAGTGATGATTGATAGTGTTAGATGTATTTAGCATAGACATAGGTAATTTTTAGAGGAACTAGCCTAGTTTATGCTCTAGTAATCAATTACCATTTAGTGTAATCGATTACACAAGAACAAATAGCCTGTAATCGATTACCAGAAGGCTTACTACTCCTATAATTGATTACTACACCTTGTAATCGATTACATTTCATCCTCCTCTATAAATACCTACGAAACCAGTCATGCTGCGCAGCCACACTCTCTTCTTCGTGCCTCCTTCATCCCTAATCTTCAAACCCTCATATCTTCCTCAATTCTTCACCAAAACACGTCCCGTAAAGCCCAATCTTCCTCATTTTCACTCCTCTTTCGACTCCACCGTTTGAAATTCACTAAAACTTCATCAAATGGAAGAATCGTCGAAGAAGTGAAAGGGATCATCCTCCTCTACCGCTGCTGCTGGTCATCGCCGCCACAGATCATCTGAAGCACCCACAACACCTATTCATCCTTCCTTATCATCTCCAAGATCATCCACTCTATTTTCTTCAGATGATCAATGTCTACGGTACCTTTCTCAATTTTCTTCTAGGATCATTTTAGACCCTAAGTACCTAGACATAGATTTCTTCAATGATGAGACATTTGACTATTATCAAGTGTTTCAAAACTCTGGCTTGGTTGATTTCATGTCTTTAAAATTTCCTTACTATCCTGAACTTGTCAAAGTCTTTTACAGCAATTTAAAAATTCAGGATGGCATTATTTCTTCTGAGGTGCATGGTAATTCCAAGATCATTGATCAATCTTTGTTCTTTTCTTTGACAAAATTACCCAGTGAAGGTGCACCTTTTGAGGGCACCATTGTTGATGACTGGAAATTTGATTATTCTAGTCATGATGCTCGCCGTATGGTTTGTAATGACCAGGTTGAAATGACCGGTAGATTGCTGGCCGGATCATTGACCTTTGATAATCGCATCATGCACTACATTATTGTTAGAATTTTGCTTCCCCGGACTTCAAATTTGGCTCAAGCCTCTGAGGAGGACTTGATTTTGATGTGGGCTTTCCTTACCGGTCGTCAGATCGACAGGGCTCACTTGGTTCGGTACCAAATGCATAAGGCATTACGGGCCAATGCACCTCTCCCTTACCCTCAATTGGTCACTCTGTTTCTCCGTCATTTTCAAATTCCGCTTGATGATGAACCTTTTGTTCAAGTCAAGCGTTCCTTTGCTATAGGTGCTGGTGCAGTCACTTCATTTGGATACCATAAGGATCGGAATGGTCAATGGCTGAAGAAAGATGCACTTCCTCCACAAGATGAGCATACTCCTTCTCCTCCTCCTCAGCGAGATGATTCAGCCCTTATGACTGAAGTTCTTTCCGAGTTACGAGGTCTTCGTACTTATGTTGGTGAACGTTTTGATTCTTTGGATAATCGCTTTGCCAGAATGGATATCCGTCTCACACAGCTTGAAGAAGATGTGGGTTATATTCGTCAGAGCTTCAATCTTCCACCACCACCTCCACCTTCTTAGAGTTTAGTTTATAATTTTCTTTTTCTTATAAGCCGTGTATTTTGGCTATGATATTTAGGTTATCATTTTCTACACTTTATTTATCTTTTGGTATTTGGACTTTAGTCTTTTTTATTAGATTTTATGTGGTTTTGAATTATGACTGTTTGGATTATATTTTGGTTATGACTTATTTATGATCTACTTATGTTTGGTTACAACTTATGATTGATCTTAGTCCTATATTATATGATATTGATTCCCACAAACTTTGGCTTTTTGATGTTGCCAAAGGGGGAGAGAAATGGGGTGGTAGAGAAGCTTAGAAATCAAGTGATCATCAATTCCAAAACATAGGGGGAGTGAACGCAATATATCATGCATATACATTACTTGTATCTTGATTTCAGGAATTAAATTGTCATCATCAAAAAGGGGGAGATTGTAGAAGCAAAGCCTTTGTCTTTGATGTTTTGATGATGATTGTGATGATTTAATGAAAATGCGCTTCTCAAAGTTTAATTCAAGAC